>NC_142937.1:73097943-73152943 GCF_046866305.1 Octopus bimaculoides | reverse complement strand
AAGATTTCTTGCCAATAGAGAAAGAACTGGTTTCTAACCTAGATCATTGGAATTTCAAGATCAGACACAGGATATTTTTGTATGTATGTATGTATGTATGTATGTGTGTGTGTGTATGTATGTATGTATGCATGTTCTTTATCTCTTTTTAATTTTAGAGTAAATTTTGACCGGCCACCTACTTTGTAAGAAGGTAGTAAAGGAAAGTATCTTCTTTTAACAATCATTCTTTAAATCTTATGAAGGTCTCACAGATATTTATAGCTCTAGATATCATGATCATTTGTAATGTATGAATTGAGGATTTGCATTCTTTCCCCAAGATCCCAAATTCAGCCATACTTTGATCCAGATGGGTTGGTATGTATCCTTTTGGTTCAATAATAACAGGTATGAAACTGAAAATGTAACTTAGGTACTGGATTTGCAAACTGTATGTATGTATGTATGTATGTATGTATGAGCTTGCACTAGTTTCATCCGACCTTCACAGAAATTCCAGGATGGTGTCTAGTGTGCTAGAAGACCACTGGGAGTGATGCACCCCTCAGCTTCTGTTGAAGCATGCCTCTAGGAGAGGGTCATTCTGGTATAAAACCAGATATGCAGGGAATGGCATTGGACATTTTGGAGATCTTTTGGTTTGTGCTAGAGATCATAGCACTCCCACATCCCTGAGCCTGTGACTCATATTGGCACCAGACATCTTGCTCTGGTTTGTCTCTAGATAATGTCAATAGAGTGGAGAGGGTCTATGAGGTGTTGTACAAGCCTCACTGGACCTAAAACTCTGCACAGGCATTGCTGACCTCTGCTCGATGTGTGCTGCTTTTTTTATTCTCATATATATTTATTTTATTTTCAGTATATATATATATATCTTTATCTTTAGAATATATTTATTTATTTTTAGTATATCTTTATTTTATTTTTATTCAGAAGTCCTACAGTGATCAGACAGTGGTAAAGCATGCAGACCTGATGGGTTGGAAGCATGTAGTCAGCGACCTGCATGTAGGTGGCCCATGCTAGATATAAAGCCATCTTCTTATAGCCCAAGACAGCAATAGAATTCAGTTGCTGCATGGGTGTCTGAGCAGCTCCATTTGGAGAGGGCACTGCTCACCCAGAGGCTGGGGAGGTTCAAGAAAAGGTGAACCAAAATCTGCCTGTCTTTCTATATCTGGTCAGTTTAGTGTGACTGCCAGTGTCCACCCTGCACTCGAAAAACAAAGAGACTTTTTCTTTTACAAAATCTGAATGGAACTTGAACATTTCATGTTGGAATGTGTGCACTCTGTTGGATAACAAGAGTGACTGTAGGCCTCAAAGATGCATTGCACTTGTTGCTTGCAAGCTGAACTGCTATAACATTGGTATAGCTGCACTTTCAGAGACTTGTATAGAAGGTGATGGTCAGCTTGAAGAAGTAGGAGCTGGACAGACCACAGTCTGGTGTGAGCAAAGTTCCAGATGATGATTAGAGTGAAAAAGATAAGAGGGCCAGTCAGCATTCCTCAGCATCTGAATGTTTACAAGATATATGATATTGTGTTGGGGAAAGAGCTTCAGCCTCGTTTGTCCAGCATTGAAAATACTACAGTATGGGAAGATTTTCAAGACCAGGTTCTTCAATGTGCTGCTGAAACACTGGGATATGTTACTGCCAGACACAGAGACTGGTTTGATGAAAATGATGCTGAAGTTCAGTGACTATTGGCTGTAAAGCACCATGCCCACAGTGTATTGCTGCACAGAGGACTTTCAGATGTGCAGCGAAATCTAGCACATGCCCACTGTAAAATCTAGCACATGCCCACTGTAAAATCTAGCACATGCCCACTGTAAAATCTAGCACATGCCCACTGTAAAATCTAGCACATGCCCACTGTAAAATCTAGCACATGCCCACTGTAAAATCTAGCACATGCCCAGTGTAAAATCACTACTGCAGCGATCTCTCAGGAAGATGCAGAACACTTGGTGGGAGGATCTTGCTCATGATGTTCAAGCTGCTGCTGATGCAAATGACAGCAAGCTTTACCATCTTATGAAGCAAGTTTATGGTCCTAACAGCTCTGCATCAGCCTCTTTGCTTCCTAAGATGTCTTCTACTCTATTTACTAAATCAACAGAAATCACAGGTCGCTGGATTTAACACTTCTCTGAACCCCTGAACCCTGAGTCAGTTGTGAATAAAACAGTGATTGATACTATGCAACAAAGACCTATCATTGGCTCCTTAAATTCCACACCTTCAATAGATGAGGTAATGACAATAATAAGTAAATTGAATCTTAGTGTGGCACCTGGAAGAGATGAAATTTGTGCTGAGGTCTTGTGATTTGGTGGTTATTACATCTTACAGGGGGGTAGCTGATTGCATAGACCCAATATTTGACCAGCACTTTATGATATTGATTATCAAGAAATGATGAAATCAAAGTTAATCTCAGCAGAATCTGAACTCAGAATGTAATGAATCAGGAAAAAAAATAATAATACCACCATACAAACAATTCTGCCAGCCAACTGCTTTAGAAAATAATATGTAATAGTACTAATAAAAAAAAAAAAATCAGCAGCACCAGCAGAGAGCTCCTTCAAATGCAGTTGCTGTATGTGTGACTGCTACTCCTGTGTGGGCCTGTGCAGCCACAACAGGCACTGCACCACCATTAACAGTGATGCAATTTCTTTGGGTGCAGACTGATGGATGCCTTCTATTAAGATTTTAAAACTGTGACAGCCCTAAAAATTCTGTCTAAGGGAAAAATAGCTGATTTAATCAATTCCATTATTTGAGGAGGAACTTGTTCTACTCATCCTGAACAGATGAATATCAAATTCAAAAACCAAACTATTCTTTCTTTCCATGATATCAACATGACTGACTGTTGATAATCCTATAAATGTTTTATCACAATCATCAGTCAAATAGCAGCAGCTTTCTGTCAAATGGTAATTCTGAGTAAATTGAACATTCCTGATATTTTAACCTCCTATATTCTTCTATATTTGACACAGAAACATTATATCAAAGATCTCTAACAAACATGGAAAGCATTTTAATAGTTATGATCTGAAATGTTGCTTGCCAAATATTTTACGACATCATTGATAACAACTATGTTCAGTGCTTCATTTATGTTCCATTTGCCGAATAATAACAATATATTTATGCCAAAATTGAAATTATGTATGTTATAATGAAGGTGGTTGATCATAACTTTGAAATATCAAATGTAATCAGATTCTTGAACTCTAAATCATAGAACCAATAAACAAACCACAAAGATAAGTAAACAGTTACAATTCCTGCTGCGGTCTTTAATAAGCACCAAAATATCAAAATAGCAGAAAAGAAATACAGTTTCAGACATAAAAGAAAGACAACTTATGAATATATAAGTTTTCTAACCAAAACTTCTAAACAGAAGAATGTAGGTTCAATGGAAACTTCACATCTGATCATTAAAATGATTTCGTCCTCAAGTAAATTGGTTATTTCTTACTCCATAATCTTTGATTCAATATACTTCATTCATTATTACTTTAGGTGTTATATTTTTTTCCAGTAACAAAGTTATTATAGTCAAAGTATAAATTTAAATAAAAGAGAATTAATGTTTATAAAGCATAGTGTTGCAAGATTGGTTATGTTCCATTCTGTTGTATATTATAAGCATATATATGTATGCATGCATGTATGTATGTATGTATGTATGTATGTATGTATCTGTGGAGGCGCAATGGCCCAGTGGTTAGGGCAGCAGACTCGCAGTCATAGGATCGCAGTTTCGATTCCCAGACCGGGTGTTGTGAGTGTTTATTGAGCGAAAACACCTAAAGCTCCATGAGGCTCTGGCAGGGGATGGTGGCGAACCCTGCTGTACTCTTCCATCACAACTTTCTCTCACTCTTTCTTCCTGTTTCTGTTGTACCTGTAATTCAAAGGGCAAGCCTTGTCACACTCTGTGTCATGCTGAATATCCCCGAGAACTATGTTAAGGGTACACGTGTCTGTGGAGTGCTCAGCCACTTGCACGTTAATTTCACGAGCAGGCTGTTCTGTTGATCGGATTGACTGGAACCCTCGATGTCGTAAGCGATGGCGTGCCAACAACAATGTATCTATCTATCTATCTATCTATCTATCTATCTATCTATCTATCGATATATCTATCTATCAACATGTGTGTGTGCATCTATATATGTGTATGTTATATAACACACATATATCATAAAGCAAAACATATAATCATCATCGTCGTTGTCGCTGTTTAACATCCATCTTCCATGATTACATGGGTAGGATGGTTCACAAGAATTGGCCAGGTAGAAAAACTACCCTATGCTACTCTGGTTTGGCAGGGTTTTTACGGCTGGATGTCCTTACTAAAACCAACCACTCTGCCAATTGAATACAGTGTTTTTTATATGGCACTAGCACAGGTGAGGTTAATTTTCACATGATTTTTACAGCTGGATGCTCTTCCAAATGCCAACCACTTTACAGTGTGGACTGGATACTTTTTTCTGTAGTACTAGCACTGACAGGATCACCAAGTAACTTGCAAGACCAGAAATTATGAGAGGGGCAAGGGCATTTGAGGAGGGGAACTCGTGTCAGAGGATGAAAGGTTAGAGGGTGACAGAGAAATAGGGAGGCAGTAATAGGTGCCTTGCTATAGAGGGGGTACATGCTACCCAGGTTCATCGGGGTCAGTCCATTTGGTCATCCTTGAAGTGGACTGACTGAAGTAAATTTTTGTTAGTGTTCTGTGGGAGAGTACTGGTTGTTTATAGGCATGTGCTGCTCACCTCAGATTCACACCAGTCACTGTCTGAAGTTAGGGTTTGGTCTAGAATAAGTCAAGATCAAGATTAGTGTTTTTGTAAGGTTCTTTGTTCATTTTAGTGGCTGTGTGTGTTATGTTTTTGATTTTGAGTGTAGTGCTTGTATTGAAGTGTTCATGTTTGTTTATATTCTTTTTTTCCAGTTGGGCTGCTCATGATTTGTGTTATACATTGGGTAGGGTATTTTTTTTTTTATTAATGATAGTTATTAAATATTTTTACGTTTAGGTTATGTTATTCTATTTTTTAAATCAAGCTCAATTGTTGCTGGAGCATTAGCTATCTAGAATTATCTCTGTATCTCTTAAAGGTCCTATTGTGTTTGTGTAAGCATCTTGGGGCTTGTTCATGTCTTGTATTAATTAATCTGTGTTTTGATGTAAATATTTGGCAAAGTTTTTTTACACATAAGTCACATCTATTTCCCCCTACTCAATAAGGCTTAGCAATACTAGTTAGCTCCTATTCAATAGAATAGTTATTGTTTCCTGTCTCTAATTGACCAAATTAGTTTGCTTAGGCTTGTATTATTTCTTTTTCCCCATCTCTAAAAGAACTTAAATGATTGGCTAGTCTCTTTTATAAAAGTATTCTCTTCTCTCCGAGGTAACTTTGCATACATAGACCAGATTCTTAATTTGATATCTTAGTTTGACTTGTTTGCCTATTTCGATTAGCCATTGTGTTATTGACTTCATTACAAGTTTCTTCTATTTTCTCTTTCCCTCAGTCGAGTATTATCTTTGAATTCTCTACGGGTATTAGTTTTGGTGCTGCTCTTTCTAGCAGTTCGTCCTTCTAGTTTTATGCCTGTGGAAGAATTTGTTAGGTTTGTTTCCCTTTGATTGTTAGTTCTTCCATAACCATACCCCCTTCTTCCAGTGTGTGCTACTATGGTGTCAGTGCCTATGTCACTTCTGTCGTTAGTTATTTCTTCCCTATAATTAAGATTTGGATTATTAAGATCTCCATTGATGGGCTCCCTATTTTTATGTGGATGTACTGTTGCACAAAACCTACAAAGGATACATTGTACTCAGCAACTGAAACCTAAATCCAAATGTATTCATAACTTTCAACAAAAGTAAAGGATGTCTAAAATTACACAAGAAATCATTAAGATAAGGGATTTTGATGCCAATACATACCATTCTTGGTTCATCAGCTGCTGCTGCTGTTTGAGATTGAAATGTTTTATCAGTTTTCTTATAATCTTCAGGTACAGTCTTGGTTACAGTTGTAGGTTCAGGGCCAGCTCGCTGCAAGATTATGCAACTTAGTTACCACATGTTTATTCTTCATGCATTTTTTTATACTCACCTTCATAGGAATCTGAGCCAAGAAGGCAGTTTCAGTCTACCAAGCCAGCTCCAGCTAATGAGGATAATGAGACAATAAGGAAGTGAAACGGCAGTGTGGAAGCTGAGTAAAACAAGGAGCCAAGGCAAGGATTCGTAAGTTACTGAGAGAGAAGCAACTAAGAATCATTGATCTACCAAGAAAGTTGAGACCTCCAGTGTTCTTGGCCCCTGGACCATATCCCTGCTCACTGCAATCAGGGCAGAGATTATTGTCCATAAGTGCAAGACCCATGTGTCAAAGTGATCATTCCAGCGCATCTCCCTTGCTATCATCCAGAGTAATGTCTTTTCCATTTTGTTTGCTGGTGCCACGAGAAATGTCTCTATACTGTGACAGGCAAGATTCTCCATTAGCCATTTATTTACAACATTGTACAAAATGATATGTCAATAGTGAGGTACAGTCAACTGAGTGGATTCTAAGCCAATGTATGGGTAGAAGCCAGCAAGGGGAGCCATAAGAATGAGGGAGTGAGTCTGTAGACTTAAACTGAGCTACCATGGAACCATGAGCCAACATTAGAACCTAAAGTCAATGAGTCACTCAAATTGTTAGAAATAGCAGCAATATTTTCATCATATCACACCTAACTGGTTTTAAAATAGGATGGATGAGATTGGGAAAAATAACAGGTATGTCATGGCTGGAATGTCTATCATCAAGAATGCGTGCAGGAAATCTTGTTCAATGAAGCTGTAAAACATGGATCAAATCAATAGCAACAGCTTTGCATTGATTTTATGTTTTCACCACACAGACATGACTGCTCATTGCTCCAATTTAATTGTTTTTTTTTTTAATTATTTAATCAGTATATGTATTTGGAGAACAAAAGCAAAATAGACAATAACAGCTACAACTGGAATATTTTTGATCATAGGTTTTCTTGATCAGTCCTGATTGGAAACTGAGCAACGAAAACCATTTAACATGTAATTATTTCTAGCATAAGTACAAGGCCTCAACTTGTGGGACAAATTGTATATAAAACTGGTGTATTTCTCTGAAAAATCAATGTACCAGCATAATCCAGCAGCATGAGGACTTAAAATGTGAAACTGGTAAAAAGTCTAGTGTTAGATAAATTAGAATTTAACTTGTTCAGCTCTGATAGTTGAGAGCATGTCCAAAATTGTACACTGAAAGAATTCCTCCTACAGTGTATAAATCAGACATTTAGCATTCTGATACCAAACTGCATGAGACCCCCCCCCCTTGGTTCTGTGATACAAATTTCCTATTTAAAGTGATCCACATTAAAACCATCCATCAAAATTTCATGTTGATTTATGTTCCAAACCTCAGCTTAATTATGATAAAGTTAGTTTGCTAAATTCTTCGTTAATTGCAAAATTAATTGAAATGTAGGCTATGAATTTCAATAAGGTATAAACATGATAATAACAATGTTTTGATTTGGAGTTGCATGTATGGCAAAAATAGGTTATCTTATATATCAGATCAAAGGTCTTATGAACAAGTACAGCCTAACTAGAGATCTTGGAGAAGGCTATATTTCCTTGTGCCTTGAGTAATTCAGGCAGTCATAAATTTTCAGCATCTCAATGAGCTGAATTAACCATAGACATAAACAAATAATCATCAAAGGTAAGAAAATCCAAATGATGTTTGTAACAATGGCATGGTTATAGTTGATTATATCAAACCCCAGTACACGAAGAGTATTTTATTTAATTAACTGTGGTATTTGAACGGTACTTTATTTTGTCAAATACTATACTTAAGTGGTTCTTTGTTTCACCACTTTTAGAAAAACTAAAAGCAAAGTGGAGCTCAGTAGAAGTTCAAACTAGAATAAAGGGAGTTAAAACACCACAAGATATTTTGTCCACCACACTCGCAGTTCTACTGCCCTAACATAAGTAATTCTGTCTATTATAGGCACAAGGCTTGAAATCTTGTGGGAGAGGGCTTGTTCACTACACCACCTCAAGTGTTCAAATGGTACTTTTTATCAACCCCGAAAGGATGAAAGGCAAAGTTAACCTCAGTAGAATTTGAACTCAGAATATGAAGCTGGAAAAAATGTCGCTAAGTATTTTGTCAAGCATGCCAATGATACTGCTGGTTCACTGCATTTATTCAACAAATCAAAACACACAGTATAAAAATACTTACCTTTGGAAGCAAGTGTTTCACATCAAGGGGAGTGAAATCTGTGATACCAAAGTGTCTGTTGTAATAAGCCTTGGTGAAGTTATCACAGTCATAGACAAGAAAGACACGGCCATATATATTGACGGTTTTACCTATGACAAAGTCTGGTGGAGTGACGTATTCCCTGACTTCATGGGTAGTGAGTTCCAATGAGATGGCTGGGTATGTGGAGGGAACATTGTTGCGGTTTTTGGGTACTTTGTCACGTTTTATAAGGACAGGGAAAGGGTCTCTGCCATCATTCTCATTGTGGATTTCTCGAACTTCCAGTGTGTCATCAGACAGGTAATACTAGAAAATAGATTAAGTATTTAAATGTTATGCTGAAATATATATGTGTGTGTGTGTGTGTTAATGTCAGACAATGAGAATGAATGCTCAAAACTGCATTGGTGGATAAAGATTCTATATTTATGGGTAAAGGCTACCATTGGTTTCATGTTAAGAGAAGTCCCTTAACAATTATCAAGCCTGCCACATCGAACATCAGTGTTTGTCTCCCTTCTGGATTAGAAATATATGCATGTGTCTGTGTGTGTATATATATATATATATATATATATATATATATATATATATATATATATATATATATATATATATATATATATATACATATATATACATATATGTTTAAGAAGTTAGAAGTTAGGGCCTGTCACAGAATGATCATCAGTTTCCGCCGACAACATAAATACCATTCTATATTTAACAGATCCACTTTGAAATTGTCTTATTCAACCATGCCTAGCTTCGAATCTATTATAGCAACTTCTAATAAACATAAACTCTCACTCTATTATCAAAACTCACACAACTATAACTATGGTAATACTAGCACTCAGCGCACGCATATACCCAACATAGACATTCATATACATACATCTAACACTGACACTCGTACACTTGAACACGACCATAATAGATCCCAGCCCACTAGTATACCCAGAAATAATACTACTATATCCTATAATAATAACAATAGAGGGAATAATAACTATAACAGTAATGATTTCACTGATCTAGATTCTTCTACATCCTCATATAACATATCCTCCAACAATATTGCCTCATCCACCACAGAACACAACCCCCAAGTTTCATCTACTTGTAACTGTCGCTCCGGGACAATCTGCCTGCTGCAAACGCATTGTGTAAGATATAACGTAATATATAAATGCACTGTAACCAATCTGCTACATAACTCTACAGCTGCATACATAGGTTCAACTAAAGATTTCAAGCAACGCCATACAGCCCACCTTCGCTCTTTTAGATATGAAAAACACAGCAAATCTACAATACTAGCCAACCACATTCACCACCTCAAAAACACAAATACCCAGTATACTTTAACATGGTCCATTCTGGACTCTGGAATTCCATAACAAGGCCAGCGCTCTAATTGCAAGTTTTGCTTGGGGGAGGCATTCCATATTTTAAAATACAATTCTCCCACACTACTTAATCGATATAACGAAGCACTTAGCACCTGTAATCACCGTTTCTTCCATACATTCAAATTCTATCACAGACACAAATGCACAAATGACCACACAACGTACTCCCACAACTCCCCATAGGTAACCCCAACCAACTCAAGTTAGCAAATAGGTCCCCCTTCTACCATCTTTAAAATAGGTTTAACTCTATTTTTAGAATATTATCACTACTATCTCTGTTCTCTTATTTTGCTTCCTTCCTTTAATACTATTCTCCGAATGCCACCAACACCATCACCACCTACAGGTACCTTCATATCCTGACACTGTACACAATTATAAATACTTCTCCACATTACCTCTCTACATATCCATTTCTTTACTAGACTTATACTTCCACCCCCATATTCTTCCCTTTGCTCTCTCTCCTTCTTCCTTCCTTCCTGTTAGTATAACTGACCTAACGATCACCTACTACCAGCAACCGTATCTCCATTTCTCTCTTAATTACTTCCTCCTCCCTTCCTTCCTGTCTTAAGGCTTGACCTCTTAATCCTACACACATCTCTCACTCGATTCGGACTATCCTTTGAGTAAACAACGCACAGAGTATACTGGATACGATATGATATATATCCACCTTTGCAACTACAATTATCTCCAGAAAATACCCACATGAATTCTTTACATGGATGTTTACTGTTGGAATGAAACTATACTCCAAGTCTTTTTTCTTCTTTGTTCTTTCTTCTACGCATCGCTCTCACTTCTTACTACAAATCTCCTCTTATAGATGTAATAATCCATTCTTCTACTATTACCGTCTCCGATGAAGGGATACATTGGATTTTCCCTGAAACAGCTGTGAGACTTTATACATAAAATATAATTCTACTTTTGCCATTGGTCTTTTTATCTTATTCTTTTTTTTTATATGTACACACGCTAATACATGACCCATGTTACATTCCCCACTCATGTTGCAACCACGTCAGGGGCAAAACTAGTTGGTATACAGCACTTACTCGGTATTACCTATATCTTTAGGGTTTGGTTGACTCCAATACCCTTCATAACCTTTATATTTATATATATATATATATATATATATATATATATATATATATATACATACACACACACACACACACACACACACACACACACACATATATATATATATATATACACATACACACACACATACACATGCATATACATACATATATACATATACACATACAATGGGCATCCACACAGTTTCTATCTACTTAATTCACTCACAAGCTATTGGTCAACCCAGTGTTATAGTAGAAGATCCTCAAACTGCACTTTAAGCAATCTGAATGCTTAAAAGAGTTGTGATTTTTAGCAATCTGAATGCTTAAAAGAGTTGTGATTTTTCTTAGGAATAAAATATTGCAACCAAGTACAATACTTACTTTTTACATACATTTTCACATAAAAAAAAATCGTTGTGTTATTAGTAATCAGAAACATGATGATGTGTCAAAGACCAATTCAAATTCATTGTATTACTTCTCAACTTCTTTTGTAATTTCCATAAAAATTTAAATGAAAGTAATTATTTCATTGCAACCTGTTCAAACATAAATAACTAGATGCTTCCAACCTTTTCCATACACAATTCACTAAACCTTTCCCAAACACATATTCTCTATATCTTTCTGAAACCCACACACACTATACCATTCTCAAACACAAAAGCATGCCGTACATGATAGATAACATTCTGTTGATGCTACTGTCATTGCAAGAAGCATCAACTTCCGTTCATGAACAGAACATTAAAATTTTGCCATATTCCATTGCAGCTGAAATAATTCCAAATGGAGACCAATGTTCTGTAAAAAAGTTTTCAATGAGCAATAACCACACTCTAAAATACAATTTATTGTTACAGATTAATTATAAATACATATCTTCTGGTTTTTACATTTCATATTATTTTTATTTTCATTTATCTAATGATATATATATATGTATAAATCCATACATACATACATACATACATACATACATACATACATGTGTGTGTGTGTGTGCTTGTGTGAGTGTATGTATGTATATTATACATATATACATATACATATACATACATACAATACATACATGCATATATATATACATATATATATATATATATATATATATATATATATATATATATATATATATATATATATATATCCATGCATACATACAAACACACAGACACATATATATGTATAAATGTACATATATAATTGTACATATCTAAATATTTATATGTATATTAATATATATATATGTATTCATATATATATCTATATACCTATAAATATATATATATATATATATATATATATATATATATATATATATATATATATATATATATATATACTTGGAAATGGAAGCAGCATGTTCAGTTAAATATTAAATAATAAATTAATATATAATATACATATATATGTATGTATGTATATATATATATATATATATATATATATATATATATATATATATATATATATATATATATATATATATATATATATATATATATATATATATATACATATATATGCTTATATATCTATACACACACACACACACGCAAATACACATACACACAAGGAAGAGAATTAACTAACTTCAATTTTGGAAAGTAACAGAAATAGGACCAGTTTAAAAAACATGAATATTGTATCAGCTTATACAGAAGAAATGAGTCACCTAGAAAATATATTTCTAAGCAACAAAAGCCAAGCCCATCATGTAAGGCCCCAGCCACTCACTCTCAACTATACATGTATGAATGCAGAATAAATATTTTTATTCATATATGTGTGTGTGTGTGTGTGTGTGTGTGTGTGTGTGTGTGTGTGTGTGTGTACGTATATATACATATTCATGTATATATATATATATATATATTATATATATATATATATATATATATATATATATATATATATATATATATATATATATACCTGTGTGTGTGTATATATATATATATATATATATATGTATTGCATATATATATATATATATATATATATATATATATATATATATATATATATACATGTGTGTGTGCACACGTGCGTTTGTGTGTGTGTATATGTACATATATATATTCATATATGGATGAACGGGCATATGTATGTGCATATTACATTTTTAGTCACGTACATGCATTTGCCTGCCAGTTCATGCATACGCTATGTTTCATGCATGTTGATGTCTTACATGAATGTATAGTTTTGCTTGCTGCAACAGCATGTAACCCTGTATGTGCATGCATACATGTAGGCATGTGTTTTGCATATATGTGGCAACATGAGGGCCAGAAGCTTAGTTTCTACTTAATTGTACGTATGCATGAGCCATGTATGTAGGTCCTTATAAGCATGAAAATATATTAACTAGCAAAAGAAAAAAAAGTTCAGCAGTTTATATGTATGAGCATGTAGAAGCATGAATGTGTATATCATTATTGACAAGTGGCCTATTGATCACTGACCTCCAACCAATCCCCTACAACTCACCCCTACCTTATGCCAATCAATAATCCTACTCTTCTTTCTCATTTTAATTCCCTGTTTCTTGTTCTTTCCTCTCTCTTTTCCATAGCCTCTAAATTTTTTTCATTTCTCTCTCTAGTCATTTAAATTCCCACACCTTTTGCAGTAACTAATTCTTTACCATTTCTAGCAATTCTTTTTACTTTTTCCACTCTTTTATGCATGAAAAATAAAAAAAGGAAAATTGTTTTCTTCTCTTCTTGAAGAATGACTTCATCCAAAACATAAATTTTTTTTTACATATGCACTTTAAAAAAAAATCTTTATCTATTATCTATTAATCACCCAAGATTATAGAATTAGAATTTCAGGTACACAGGGAAACGTTAGTTATTTAGAAACTAACAAATATCCCTCTGAAAATACGATAAACATATACATACATACAAACATGATGATGATGATGATGATGATGATGATGATGATGATGATGATGATGATGATGATGATGATGGTGATGATGATATATATATATATATATATGTAGAGAATTTTACAAGTACACACCCACACACCCACCCACACACACACACACACACACACATATACACACACATAATTTTATTGATTGTATCCTTTGAGTCAATGTTTGTTGTTTTATGATTTTTAAAATACTCATCTTTAGCTTTGTGTGTGTGTGTGTATGTGTGACTGAGAGAAAATATGTGTGACTGAGAGAAAATATGTGTGCATGTGTGTGTGTGTGTGTGAGAGAGAGAATATGCATGTGCATGTATGTGTGTGTGTACGTGTATGTGTGTGTGTGTACTTGCAAAAATTCTTTACATTCATACATCATATATACAAGCAACCACACAGCAGTGACACTCATACATATGCAAGAAAAAAAACGTAAATCAAGGAAATATCAATCATGGTCACCTCCCGAAGCTGCATCCTATCATCAGTTTTGAAACACAAAACTGACTGTCTCCTCCAATTCCATCAACTCAATCAACACCATCAATACAATGGCTCTTCTTCAACTAGCTGAACCTGCCTTCATTTACATTTACTTCTCCATTTCTGATGAATTTCCCAAGCAATTCAACAGAAACATTGTGTCCACTAATAAGGCCTAATTATACTAACCCCTCTGCCTACTAGACCCAGAGCTGTATGCAGGACTGGATTTATGTATGGGCCAATATGGGCTCAGGATTCCCAAGCTTGTGGAAGATCGTCATATAACAATCCAGGAAACTGCTCATGAAGTGGGAATAAGTACATGATCAGTGCATTCCATTTGAACAGAAGAATTGTGCATGTGGAGAGTGTCAGCAAAATTCACCACCAAGGTACTAGCGGAACTGCAGAAGCAACTTCCCATGGAAATCACTCAGGACATGCTGCACAGTGCAACTCACGGCCCAGACTTCATAAAGACCATCATCAGTAGTTATGGGACACTGCTTAATGGTCTTTGCTTGATGCATTTGGTCATCTTGCATGGAAACAAAAATCTGACAAATGGGCACTGCATGTCTGTACTCTAGGAAGTAACAGCTGTAAATTGACATGGCCTACCAGCATTAAAATTTCCACACATGTGCAGAAAGGTTGACATCACCTTCCACCCAAAGGATTTTGTCCACGCAGTATTAGTTTTGGTGAGAAAAAATAAAGCCAGATACTTTTTGAGCACACTCCATATACGCATACATATTTATATATGTACATGTTTAAATGTATGTATGTACATATACATGTATATATATAGAGAGAGATAGATAGATAGAAAGATAGAGAGAGAGAGAGAGAGTGAGAGAGAAAGAGTGAGATAATTATATATACATATATATATATAATTATATATACATACATATATATATATATAACCATATATACATACATATTTTTGTGGTGTGTGTGTGTAAGCATTAAGAACACACAGAATTTAATAGCAGTTGATTTGATTGATTTTGAAGTTTTTCACATTAATACACAACACCATTAATGTTAAAAATAACAATAATATAAAATAATTGGCAGGGAATGGGAAGGTTAATATTTGTAAGGTAGCTTTTATTCGCATGCACGCGTGCACACACACACACACAGACTGACTGGTCATCAGATATATCAATGCCATTCTCATTAAAGAGCATCACAATATATGACTGACTTACTGACTTCATACTTAGTTAATATATAAAATACAAATGGTTGAATATAAAACTTTAATGTTAAAGATGAAGATAACATCTATAAATTATTTTTTCTTTTAAATCTGCATGTTCATTATGAGACAAAAGATTGCATACTTAAAAGAAATTACAAAACAAAATAATGTACAATAATCTGAAAGACATATTTACACTAAATCACCTAACTACAAGAACATCTTCACTCATTTACACACACATATACACAATAAGAAGGTTATTAAACTTAACATGAAAGCAACAAGTAATTTCAATGTAATAATGTATCACATTAAATTTAATTATGTGTTATGTAAAAATTGTGACCCAGAAAACTACATTGCACAAACGTAATGTTAAGAACTTTGTAGTTTTCCATTACACTATTTTCATTTTTGTACTTCACACACCGAAGACCAGCCAATCAAACTAACTTCTCCATTTTGTTTTCATAAATAGTATATCTAGAACTACATTAGAGCTACATTATTCAAACATATGTGGCATTTCGGCACAGCCATTTCAGCACCGCCAAAATGGTGCTGCTAATTTGATGCTGGTTTATTATTTATTTAACAGCAAACATTTTAATTTTAATGTTTCTTTTGCTCTCTCTCCCCTCTTTTCCTCTCTCTCCTCTCTCTCTCTCTCTCTCTCTCTCTCTCTCTCTCTCTCTTTTCTCTCTTTCTCTTTCTCATTCATGTGGATGAGCATATTTCAGTTATATCCATGAGAAGAGGAAAAGTGTTTATGTCAATTATGTTCAATTAATCTATACTGTAATGGAGAAAGCTACTTATTAATTAGGTATGTAACAATTACTAAAAGTTCTAAAAGAAAGCAATTATTAAAGGGAAATATTTTTATAAATTCATGTTCTAAGAAATTTCCTATAATTTCGACTTCTCAAGTTTATTGAATTTTTTAAACTTCAGTTTCTCGCATTTTTAAATATTCACTGCATCCAATTCATCAAAAATTTAAATATTCATTGTATTCACTGCAGAGTATTAATTTTTCATTTGCAAAATCTCTCACTTTCTCTTTTAAGTTTTAATTCACTATTAATGTATACGTAATGTAAAAACATTATTTATTGAATGAAAATTTTTTAAATACATGTATAATTTTTGAATGTGGGATAGCTGTGAGAAGAGCCTAGAAAGATGGGTAATCTCTATTAGAAGATGAGGAGAAAAAAAAAGACAAAAAGTTACCAACAAGTACTCATGGCTTGCACCTTATTGACAGTTTCCAAACACAACTTCAACAGTGACACACGTACACACACACCAATACACACTCGCACACACACACATAGATACACATACACACAAATGAAAGGCAATGAATGTGTGTGTGTTGTGTGTTGTTCACTGACAAAACTTCGTGCTGCATTACTTTTGTGAAGTTTTGTCAGTGAACAGGTTGTGGTTTCAAAGCGATGAAAATATTTTGACACAAATGAAGTTTTAATGTTGAAGTGAGACTAACGGTATTTGTGTGTTTTTGAATGGTTTACAAACATCTTCCACACTGCAATTGTTTTTGTTTCAGCACACAATCTCAGATCAAGTCACTTGCTATGCAAGTACATCTCCGTACTTTTTTTAAAATCACTGTGGATAAATGTCAGCAATGACCTTCTCAGGCTCTCCAATATTTTAATTTATAAACAGAAACAACCAGGTGCAGGGAGTGAGGTTGCAAAAAATTCATAATTTCTCAAATTTTCTTTTTTATAGCATATAAATGTGTTTATGGGGGAAAAATATTGAAAAACATCAATACATGTGAGAGTGATAAAGAAACGAAGAGGGTTGTCTTTGGATGTGCTAAAAACAACAGTCAAATCGTCATTAAATCACTTTTTCCTCTGAATTTTCTTTTTTTTTACAGAAAATGCTCTTCCCGTGATTTTGAAGTGCGAAACAAAATTGGCAAAAATAGGTCGAGAATGGAATGATGAGGGAGGGGGATGTAAAAAGAAGAGTTTTCAAGACTTTGTTCATACAAGGATGACCCCCCCCCCTCGCACCACCGCCACCACCACAAACCCCATTATTTCGAAGGCTGTGGTTTAATAAAAAAGGGGGAAAATACCCGAAAAAATTATCCCAACAAATTTTTCTATAATCGTAATCTATACCACTTGAAAGGGATTTGAATAAATTTTCATAAAAAGACACCCATCTTTCTGAAAGTCAGATCGTGTGAATTTCCTGAAACTCCTCTCTCCACTCCTCACTCCACCCCCTTGCAAAATTTCTTTCCCATAAATCCCTATATACTCTGAAGCCACAACATCTAAGTGGTATTTGTAGAAAATTTTGTTAAAAAGTATCCATTTTTCTGGATGTTGTGAGGCAACAAAGTTGAGGGCATATATATCTGTAGTAATGCTCTTTTATTTATACGATTTTTTTTCATTTCATGTCTGTTTCATTCATTGTTTGCACTGTTCTCTCTCTCTCACACAGACACTGCAAAGCTTACAGATGGGCTGCTGAATTGAAATCTCTATGCTGCTTTGAGGGGAAGGTAAAACTTGACAAACTGCTTCTCCCTCTGTTGTTGGACTACCATGATGTTTGTTTAAAAAAGAAAGATTATGACTGTGATAAAATAAAGAAAGCAATATTTACTAAGCAAGTGAGCACTATTATACAAAGAAATAATTAGACATAAAATATAAAAATTATTAGAAATGGGAATCAAATGTGAAAATATTATCAAGAAGCTAGCAGAAAACTGCTCAGAGGGTAGTCTTCTGATAGTAAATTGTAATGCCTCTCTGTCTATGTCTGTTTCTCTTTCTGACTCTCTCTCCCTCTCTATCTTTCACCCTTTCTATCTGTATGAGTATATTTCTTCATGCACATGCATGTGTGTGTGTGCACATGTGTGTGTGCATGCGCACACATGCGTGTGTGTGTGTGTGTGTGTGCCTCCAACACCAAAATGTACAATCGCTAAAACAAGCTGAAAGTCCAATCAGCATGTACCAAATCATCAGCACCCAGTTGTCTTATTCTAATTATCCAATCCATCCTTTCCTTTCTTTTAGATAGTAAGGTTTGATTTGAGGGAGATTTAGTTGCAATTTGCAGTAAGTTGAGCAACTACATACAGGCTCCTTATTGCTTTTATAGACACTTTTACAGCAGGCAGCCTCTGAAATGCAGAGTATGAGTGGGGCCTGTATAGTCAGCCTGGTAAACTAAAGCAAGTAGAGTTATGAACTTTGCTTTATGAGCACAAGGATAGCATGGTTTGAACTTATGACCATGAAATGAGCCATCAGTAAGCAATACCATAATCTCACAACATTGTAGCTTCTATTATCTTTCATGTTTTACTTATTTTAGTCATTAGACCGTAGCTGGGCCTCTAGCACCACCTTGAAGAATTTTACTTGAACAAATCGACCTCGTTACTTATTTTTAAGTCTCTAGCTGAAATGTTAAGTTATGGGGATGTAAATGAACCCATATTGGCCACCAAGCAGTGAAGCAAGAGTCAAGCACAAACACACATACACACACACCTATTTGATGGGCTTCTGCGCAGTTTTTCTATACCAAATTCACTCACAAAGCATTGTTTGGTCCAGGACTATAGTATAATGCACTTGGCCCATGGTGTCATACAGTGAGTAAAAAGTAAAGGTAAAGTTTCCTTCTTGAGTCGCATCAACTCATAAGGGTTGGTTTCCCAGTTTCCATGGCATATATTTTCCCCACCTGGACAGGACACCAGTCTGTCACATTTTTGCCAACTGAGTGGACTGAAGAAATATGAAATGAAGTGTTTTGCTCAAGAACACAACACACTGCCTGGTCCAGGAATCAAAACCACAATCTTACAATCATGAGACCAACAACCTAACCACTAAGCCATGTGCCTCCATGCACACAATGGGACTAATCCAGAAATTATTTGGTTAACAAAGTGCACTTTTTAACCACATAGCCATGCCTACACTTTTAATATATATATTTATATTTGTCAGATATTTACTTATATTTCTGATTGCATGAACATCTCTTTTAAATTCTCAAAATGTTTATTTGCTCTTCAACAATCTATTTAAAACTTACAGTAATTGGAGAAATAAAATGGTAATACTAACATGTATGATGTATTCTTTTATCTCTCCAAACATATTTTTACTATCATCCCAGATACAATAGAAACGCAATACTTTGCGGTCCATTTCTAAGAATTGTTTGAGCTTATCAAATTCTGATGGTGCAGTGTATGTCTTTTGCAGGTTTGCTTTCCTACGATTGTCAATGTATGGATCAATGGGCACTTCTTCCTTTGCATTAACTTCAATTCCTTCACTCTCCAAGAAGTTCTGAAACCATACGAGACAAAAAGAAATTATTTAGCGTAATCCTAGATATTCATACCTTGTGAGAACAATATAAGAGAAAAAGGATATGAATCAGGAAAGCAAACTTCAAAATAATATTTTGTATGATATTTAATAATCTGCATTTCAGAAAGACAAAATCTTTGGTAAATTAAGCAAAATGAAATAACTCTTGAGAAAAAATGAACAAATAATAATCATTCGAGAGAATTGTAGTAAATGAAAGAATGAAACAAACCCTTGTGAAGACATCACAGTCATAAATATGGAATGTACGACCAAAAAATGTCACATCAACACCAATGTTCAGATCTGTCCAGTGCCAAATGTCCTTTTGATCATTCTTAGGAATTTGTTGTCGTTTCAAAAATGGACCTACAGAGAAATAACATTGATTTTTAAAATTTACACAGATTGCATTTTCCAAAAGCTGTATAGTCAATTGTACATGCGCACACACGCACATATAGTTGTTTATATTAATTTTTAATATACATATTAGCATTTTGCTAAATCAGCCATAAATCTATATGGTAAATATATATACTGATAGTCCGATTTAGCCAAAATATAGAGCAATTGAGTAGTCACTGCTGATGAGCCTATGACTGATAGGCAAAACTAGTCTAGTCCAGTGATCAATGGAGTCGTTCTTGGGGTGGTTATCTCCTCTGTCAGTGTATATATATTGTGTGCTTTATACAGAATTAAGAGATTTTAACTCTTATTTCTTGCGATATAGGTGCTTCAGCATCCTCAGTTACAATTAGCAATGATTAAAGTTTTCCTTTATGGTTTTATATTGCACCTAACTGTTTATATCAATTTTTATATTATATTATATTAGATTATATATATATATATATATATTTTTTTTTTTTTCTTCAAACTTTGGACCTCACAGAAGCAATGACTAGTGACCAAAATCTTTGGCTATATGCTGTTCTCGAGAAGACCCAACAAGCCAAGTGTCATGTAACTGGTGTCATGTAACTGGCACCTGTACATCTCATTTTCATAAAAATATATTGAAATACTAAACAGTAAATTTATTCAATAAAATCGCCATTGGCTTCAACCACGACCTCTAGACGACTTCAAAATCTCCTGCAACTCTTCTGGATGGTCACCTTGTTTAAGTTGGTGAATGCTGCCATAATCCTTCCCTTCAGTTCATCTTTGATGTTACAAAGAGTTTTCTTGGTCTCTCACTCAACTGTACCCCACACATAATAATCAATGGGGTTCAAGTGTGGGGAGTTAGGTGGCCAGATGTTAGGGGTGATGTGACCACAGAAATTGTCCAACAGCCATGACTGGGTTCTCCTGCTTATGTGGCATGGTGCAGAGTCTTGTTGCCAGGGATAGGGTGTTCCAGCAGCCACTCACTTGACCCAGGGCAGCACTACCGTCTCCAGGCATTCAATGTAGGGTTCCATGTTGAGTCTGAGGCCATGTGGGAAGATGAATGGAGGCATAACATCACC
The DNA here is from genome assembly GCF_046866305.1 of Octopus bimaculoides. Lineage (NCBI taxonomy): Eukaryota > Metazoa > Mollusca > Cephalopoda > Octopoda > Octopodidae > Octopus > Octopus bimaculoides. The sequence goes on along the minus strand of NC_142937.1, from coordinate 73,131,499 downwards.
ATCACTAGTGATCACTCCAAACACCATGATGTTGACTGGATGTTTGATTTTTATCACTCCCGGTGCATGTCCTCAGATTGACACCCAACACTAAAATGTTCATATTGGAGCTTCCAGTGTGAATGCCAAACAGTACAGCATGTCGTTTCCAAATTTCTGACAGAGTGAATTGCATCATGGTCCTGTTTTTCCCAAAGACAGTGCCCAACTGACCCTACTGTACTGTGTAGTCAACAAAATCAAGAACAAACAATGTGCATGTGCAAAATTAAAAATATAAAATGGCGACAATTTACTCATCCCACCAGATAGATAGATAGATAGATAGATAGATACATACATACATACATACATACATGCATACATACACACTCACACACATGCACACACACACATGTACGCACGCATGCACACACACATGCACATACATACATACATACATACATACATACATACATACATACATACACATGCACACACACATACATGCCCCTGTACTTATTTTATCAATGCTGAAAAGGCAAAAGTCAGAGCTGATCATTAAGGGATATAATTTAAAACCACCAGACATTTCATCCTTTGCTTATTTCAGAGAGATAACATTAAGAAACATTTCATAGAGCTTTCCACTATCATTCTACAGATAATTCTATGTTTAGGTTGTAATAAAAAATTTGGCAAAGACATTACAAGTGATTTTCAACAATTGCCAACAATTCATGATTATTGTTTTACTTTTTAAAATGACAAAACAAGACAATTACCACATTGTCAAAAGCAAGCTATAATTAATGATATCAGACATCAGACAACATAACAATAAATATTTATCACATCATATGATGATAATATAAACATAAATATATAGACAGATCGATAGATAAGATAGATAGATAGAGAGAGATGGATAGATAGATAGATAGATAGAAACATATATCTGTGTGTGTCTATATATTTCATATAATGGTTTCAAAGTTTGGCACTAGGCCAGCAGGTTTGGGATAGAAGGTAAGTCAATTACATTGACCCCAGCACTCAACTCGTACTTATTTTATTGAGCTCAAAAAGATGAAAGACAAATTCAACCTCAGTAGAATTTGAACTCAGAACGTGAAGACAGTCAAAATACTGCAAAGCATTTCACCCAACATGCTAACGATTCTGCCAGTATGCCATCCTATATATACTTTATATAATATATATGTACGTGTACATATATGATGTGCTTGTTGACTGTGAAACTTTTCTATTTTGTATCCTCATGGTTCTAAGTTGCCCTTCATTGAAATTCTAGTTCTAGTCAAATTAGACCTATATAATAATGGTTCTTGGTTCCTTGGCTTACAGTGGTTTTGTTGTATACATATTATTGTGTACATATTTGTTGTATAAATATTACTGTTGATATTGCATGATTGTCCTTCTTGAGATTCTAATTCTGATAAGAGTATTACTTGTTCAAGTATTTCTAGTTTCTGAAGGTTTTGTTGCACACACACATATTTTGTTGCACACATGTATGCATGCATACACACACATACACACACATATTGCCTATTGAAAATGAACTTTCATCTCATGACTAGTCTCATACCACATTTGAAATAGTCACTCCCATTGAATTAACACAAACACTTGTAAAAAGCACCCATGCATCAAAAGCACCAGCAAAAGTCCCACGTGAAAAGCACCCATGCTGGTGCCATGTAAAATGTACCAAGCACACTCTGTAAAGTGGTTACCATTAGGAAGGGCATCCAACAGTAGAAACCATTGTGAAACAGACAAATAGAGCCTAGTGCACCTCTCTGGCTCGTCAGCTCCTGTCAAATCATCCAACCCATACCAGCATGGAAAACAGATGCTAAATGTTGACAGCGGCAACGATGATGACAACAACAACAATGACGATGAAGATGGTAATGATGATGAGTCATACGAAAACCATTCAGCCATGAATCATCTTCTATAAATAGAACCATCCTTAATTAGTTTCACACCAACTCACTCACAGACACCTTTAAAAATCTCATAACATGTGAAAACACAATGCAATAAAAGAAAATTAACAAAAGAACGACTTTAACTAGATTATTAAATCTGCAATGGATATGCAAATTAATATCACACCTCCATATCTAAAAATAATCAGTGAAAAAACACAAAAATAACAGCCAATCAGCAAGTGTAAAAACCAGATATTAAACAGACACAAGCATGGAATCATATCTACACCAATAAATACATCACCATCACCAAGTTGTAACAGTTCTCACCTGAAGATCTCAGTGACATGAAACACGTATCATGATGTGTGTGTGTGAGAGAGATTGTTAGTAATAATGAACAGGAGAAAAAAATAGCCTGGGCAAAGTTTAGAGAGCTCTTACCTCTGCTGGCGACAAAGGGACTCTCACTCAGAGTAAAAGGCAGACTGTATGAGGCATGTGTACGAACAGCCATGCTACATGGCAGTGAAACATGGGCTGTAACTGCTGAGGACATGCGTAAGCTCGCAAGGAATGAAGCCAGTATGCTCCGTTGGATGTGAATACCCGTCAGAGTGTAAGTATCTTGAGAGAAAAGCTGAACATTAGAAGCATCAGTTGTGGTGTGCAAGAGAGACGATTGCGCTGGTATGGACATGTGGTGAGAATGGATGAGGATAGCTGTGTGAAAAAGTGCCACACCCTAACAGTTGAGGGAACCCATGGAAGAGGTAGGCCCAGGAAGACCTGGGCTGAGGTGGTGAGGTAAGACCTTCGTACATTGGGCCTCACCGAGGCGATGACTACTGACCGAGACCTTTGGAAATGTGCTGTGCGTGAGAAGACCCGGCAAGCCAAGTGAGATCGTTGCCAGTGCCCCTGGACTGGCTCTTGTGTGGGTGGCACATAAGATGCACCATTTTGAGCGTGGCCGTTGCCAGTACCGCCTGACTGGCCTTCGTAGGATTTTCGAGCAAGATCGTTGCCAGTGCCCCTGGACTGGCTCTTGTGCGGGTGGCACATAAAAGACACCATTTCGAGCGTGGCCGTTGCCAGTATCGCCTGACTGGCCTTCGTGCGGATGACACGTAAAAGCACCTGCTACACTTTCTGAGTGGTTGGCGTTAGGAAGGGCATCCAGCTGTAGAAACTCTGCCAAATTTAGATTGGAGCCTGGTGTTGCCATCCGGTTTCACCAGTCCTCAGTCAAATCATCCAACCCATGCTAGCATGGAAAGCGGACGTTAAACGATGATGATGATGATGATGATATACCATAATATAATCAATCTACTTGGCTGTAACCAAAAGCTGTTCTCACATCTAACAGCCGAGTCCTCACATCTAAAACCTTTGTGAGACAGTAACCAAATCAGAACAAAGCAATAACATACATATATGCCTGTAGGAAGACAAACACATATATCAAACAAGCTAATACAAGTACTTACTTTAATAATGGGAAATTTAACATTATTGTGTGATTAAAGGTTCAGCTTTTGACTATTCTTTTAATCTTGTTTATAGTTGAAATGTTTCTAAGAGAGTGATATGCGTTAAACTTTATATCTTGAATTTTCTTTCGTGTAAACAAGAAGAGTAAGTTTCTTCCTTCTTATTTAGGATACTGCCCAGCAGATTTGATATATTAAAGTTTTCAGATGCTCATAAGCTGCAATTACTGTCAATCTATTGTATATCTTTCTCTTTGCAGCTATGCTCCATTTGATTACATGGTAATCTATTTCTTGGTTATTCAACTGCCAGATGTTCTTTGATAATGTAGAGGGATTTAGTTTTTGTTTTCTTCTGTATTTGAATGAATGGGTGTGCTGTCTGTATAGACACACAATTTCTCAAATTCAATTTGTTTGTAGCAAAGGGACAACTATGGACATGTTTTGGCCTATTAAATCTCATCAGCATAGTACAAACTAAATGAGTGTGCTAACCAATAGATAAATTTTATGTGTAGAAAAATAGTTATACATATTTTTGGCTGGTATAGTGTCTGTAAACTAAGACACAAGTTTTCTTTCTTACCTTAAAAAATTACTTCTTAATTTCTTAAAATTATTTTCCCCTTAACGTTTTGTTGTTATATTTTCTACTCCAACACAAGAAATTTCATTAGCTTAAAAATGTTTGTGTGTATAGCACTCAGTTAAGCAGCCTGTAACCTAATTATCTATATTTACACCTTTGGCCCATATGAACTATTTCCCATTGATCTTTCTGTGTTTAGCTATACAAATTATTCTGACTAAAAATTTACGTAACTTTTTGTATAAGTAAACATCTATCTATTTTGCTGGTTTGAGTAAATATACTTAAATAGACCAAAACATGTCCTTTGTTATTACTTGTCTGCAAAAAAATATCAGTCTATTCTTTCTCAACATCTAAATAAATATGAGAGAATAAACCATTAATTTCTTGAAATTATCTCCCTTTTCCACTGAAAATGACTAACAGTTGTAATTACCTATTTGTTTTCTCTAATTTAGAAGGAAATTTCAATTAAGAATCTTTACACATGACATTGATTATGTCACCCAATTCATGTATAATTCATTTCCTTTCAATTGCAATCAGTGAGTTATTTCTCTTACCCACTTATGTAAAAGTGTTTTCTTCAAATCATGCAAGATTTTTCATATTATTAGATTAATGTACAGTTGTATGAAGGCAATGGGATGCATGTGCTCTTCTTCCATCTTGTATGTATAACTATTATTCTTTTCTGCTCCTACAATTACCATATTATGAAGTTTTTATAAATACTTTGTCAGATGGGTGCTCATGGAGGAAAAGAAAGAGATGAGACTCTGGCGAAAGTAAAAGGATTAAGAGAAGGAAGAGAAAAAGAAATAAGAATTATACCTAATTCATCACAACTGCTTATTTTGTAGGTTGACGTGTGTGTGTATGTGTGTGTGTGTGTGTGTTCGTGTGTGTGTGTGTGTGTGTGCACGTGTGTGTGTATACAGACACACATTAATACAGACAGACAGACAGGTACACAAATATAGCTATATGTAGGTATATATTTATCTTGACTGTTATTTTTTTGTGAAGATGGAACATTCCAAGTGACTTCCCTCGGCCATTATGATACACTTCTATGCCTACATGTTTACATTATTTTTACATCAATATTGTGATTCTCTCATGAATAACTTGGCATGTATAGAGCAGGTTATGCTTCATTGATGGGGTTTGATAAGACTGGAACTTGTCTGGACGTGTCACCTGTATTTACCATGATAGTAGTCATTGGATAGTTGTCACAAAGATAACAGTAACATATTTTGTAAGGTTGCACGAAAGTTTTCAGGGCATATCAAGCAAGGCACTTAACCAAGAACTATTTTACCAACCTTGTGCTATTCCACTGTTATCAACAGGTGGTTCATTCACACTTATAGTATCGTCAACAATGAAGTAGTAGATCTTGCAAGGTCGTACACGATAGAATTCCTGTGGGGATTCATTCACAGTTTCTTTAAAAAAGCAATAAAATCTAAGAACCTGAAATCAAAAAAAAAAACTGTTTATAATATATCCTCAACAGAAAATACAGAATACATAGAAAGAGAACATCAAAAAATTCATTTGAAACAGAGAATAATATATATATATATGTGTGTGTGTGTATACACATATATTTAAGTATATAATTATAATTATATATTTATAATTATATACTAAAATATTAATTTTACCAATATGGTCGTTTTTACACACTGGCTACTGATATAATCATTTTAATGATTATATGCTCAATTTATGCACGAACACATACATATATATTTATACACATATATGTATATACATACACAGACACATACACACACATATGTATGTATATATATATATATATATATATATATATATATATATATATATATACACTACCTAAATTAACTTACTTTGTTATTTAAGGTGACATGTGCAGGAATAAAAGGATCAGGAGCTGCTGGTTTTGGTTCACCATAGGTCTGTAGGGTGTGGAAATTGGCCAATTCCTGAAGTTCTTGTTCATTCAACTGGTTCTTATCGAGAATTTCTCCACCAATTCCTCTTTGAACTAATTTCTCTACGCGATAACCGTTATGGTAATTCAAGGTATGACTGCGATGGAAATTAGTTTTCTGAAAAAGATTAAAATTAGTATTAGAAATATTGCCATTTCTAAATCTCTCAGAGAGACTTATACAGTAGCAGCACGATAAAGTCATGGTTTGGTGCCAACTTAATGTGGCAGTCCCAGGAAAGGGAAGAATGCTACTGCTATTTAACTTTAAATTTTAAGAGTACAATTTTTTATTAAATTCCAGTACATGACTGGTACTTCAGTTATATATTTAAGAGATGAGGAACTATGTGCATTATTTACATTATTTACATTCAACAGATATTTGTCCTCATCTTGTTTGTTGTTAACACGTTTTGGCTGATATACCCTCCAGCCTTCTTCAAGTGTCTTGGGATAATTTCGAACCTGGGTTCTCATTCCTAAGGTATTTTTCAATGTTATTATTATTATTATTATTATTATTATTATTATGATTATTATTATTATTATCATTATCATTATGTTGTCTTCTTTTCTTCTTTCTTCAAATTTTCTTCCATTTCTCGCTGAGTGTTTTCCGTACACCTAGGACAGAGTTCATTGTATGCATTCCCAGTTTACACACGCAAATTCACAGGTAAAATATGTATGTAAAAAAATTAATAAATTCATGAATGGATGTTGTTTTCATAGCAATAATGCTCTTCTCAGTACATGAATCGTTCCAGTTAACACGATTTTTTGTACTTCCTTTAGGGATGGTAGGCCTGGTATTATTATTATTATTATTATTATCATTATTATTGTCATTATTGTTCAGGTCACTGCTTGGAATCGAACTCGGAATCTTGGGGCTTGTAGCCCGTGCTCTTAACCACTATGCCATATGCCCATGGGCATATTGGAAGGATTGAGCTTTCCAATAAGAACTGATTTGAAATATCACAATCTGTCCAACACATGCCAGTATGGTAAGCAGATGTAATGATGATGATGATGATGATGATGACTATCGTCTCTTTCCTTTTTAATGATAATAATAATAACTGCTTCTAAAATAAACACAAAACCAGTTAAATAAACTGACCCAAGTACTTGTCTGACTCTTTAATTTATCAGCCCAAGAAGGATAAAAGACAAAGATGACCTCTATGGAATTTGAACTCAGTATGCAGAGAGCCATAACTAAACATAATAAAGAATTTTTGTTCAATGCTCTGACAATTCTGCCAGTCTACCCTAATAATGATAATAATTCTTTCTGCTATAGAAGCACAAGGCCTGAAACTTGGGTGAAATGGGGATAGTCGATTATATCGAGCCTAATGCTCCACTGGTACTTATTTCATCAACCCCAAAAGGATGAAAGGCAAAGTCAGCCTTGAATAATAATAGTAACAGCAATAAGAACAATTATAATAATCATAATAATGGTTCCGAGGCCAACAGTCTCAGGGGACAGGTAAGTTAATTACATATACCCCATCATTCAACTCGTACTTATATTATGGACCCCCAAATGGATGAAAGGTAAAGTCAACTTTGAATAATGATAACAACAACAACAACAACAACAACAACAACAACAATAATAATAATAATAATAATAATAATAATAATAATAATAATAATGATAATAATAATAACAATCATAGATGCCCTGGTGCATTACCAGGCCGTGACTCTCATGGCTTTTCTTCTTAACTGAATTGGAAGTATTATCATGTACTTGTTTTGTCTTGGTATAAAAGATAGGCTACAGCAAATATTCTGCTCAATACCACTGATTTACTTGTCAGTTGTTTGACCATGACCAGTTGAGCTTGTCCCTTAGTGGCTGATGATATGTGCATCTCTGATCATGAGCAGAAGTAGTTGGGGAACATCATAGCCATGTGTTGCAAAGAATTCTTTGGGGTTTGAATAATTCACTTCTGGAAATATGGCTGTTTCATTCATCATCCTTAAACAAACCTTATACAGGGACTTTTGGAGTGGGATGGGCTACTCGACCTGAAGAAAATTCTAACTGGTCCCCCACCTGCAAGGTCATGCACTGTTTATCTTGATATGAGATCATCATGTCATGCACACATGGTTGTGTTGCATGTGCCTGGTGTCCCCTTATCAGATGAGTAGTCATGACGGATATACTGGGCTTTGTATATTAGTACTCCAGTGCCACTTAGATGGCATGTGCTGCTCTCTCACTCAATAATAATAATAATGATGATGATGATGATGATGATGATGATGATGATGACGATGATGATGATGATGATGTGTTTCTAATGTAGACATAAGGTCAGAAATTTGGTAAATGGGAACAGTTGATAATATATTGAAATTTGTATCTTATACTTTATTGTATCAATCCCAGAAGGATGAAGAATGAAATTGATCTTGGCATGGTTTGAACTCAGAGTGTAGAGGACTGAAACAAATTCCACCAGGCATTTTAGCTGATTCTATAACAACATCTAAGTTACTGCCTTAATAACAACAATGGAAGCAATAATAATAAAGACATAAAATTGATATGGGGGTAGATGCAGATTATTGATCCTTTATTGGCTGTTATCATCTTCAGCTATCAAATGACACTTCTTCACCCTGTCCACACAATCACCTTATATTCCAGGAACACGGCAACCGAAACTACTTTCCAACAATCCCCTTTGCCCACTATTATCCCCTCCCAAGCCAGCTCACTCATTAACTCCTTTCCACACCTCACCTTCATCCACACTCCCTATATCTCATTATATCTCTCATACCCATTCAACAAATCATGTTTATCTCACTTAGCTAAGATAAGTTATCTGCCCTTTGCTCTCCATGTTTCACTATGCGATTGTCAGAGTAAACCAAAATGATTTATGATTCCTTTATCTTCTATTATAATGATTCTATTCACATCTAGGAAGCTTTACAGAAATATAAATCATCCTCAATGCTTGTCTGTAAAGGTCTGTAACTAAATGCTGCAAGGAATTTAGTCTAACATGACACACTAGAGTTTCCCTTCTCCATCTTTTGACTCACCAAAGCATCTTAGCACAAAACCACTAATTTCTGTAGTAATAATCTGCAGTTAATTAAATAACTATTAGTGGGACTTACTACATATTTGATATTAGTGGTACCCTATAACAGGTTCTTAATCAGCTTTTAAAAGAATGAAAGTTCACATTCTTGTTGTTGATGTTGCTGCTTTTGTTGTTTTTGTTGTTGTATATCTCAGCCTGATCATGAGAAGCTCTCATCAAAGTGATTCCACCAATGACTCTGTGTGTGTGTGTGTGTGTGTGTGCGTGTGTGTGCGTGCATGTGTGCATGTGTGCATGTGCATGTGTGTGTATTTGTGTATGTGTGTGTTTGTGTGTATGTGTGTGTTTGTGTGTGTGTGTGCATGCATGTGTGCATGTGTGCATGTGTGTATATTTGTGTATGTGTGTGTTTGTGTGTGTTTGTGTGTTTGTGTGTGCATGTGTTTGAGTATGTGTATGTTTGTGTGTATATGTGTGTGCGTTTGTGTGTGTATGTGTGTGTGTATTTGTGTGTGTCCGTGTGTGTTTGTGTTAGTGTGTGTGCACGTGCGCACATGTGTGTGTGTGTGTATCTAACCAGCTAAGAGGTTAAGAAGCTCACTTCATGAATATGTGTTTTTGGTTCAATCCTACTGCATGGTGCCATGATTGTGGTGGTGGCAGCACTGGTGGTGGTGATGATGATCATGACGATGATTTCGTTTACTTGCCATAAGGGAAATGGATGAGAGTACATTACATGACTAGATTACAAAAGATGCTGGTATTAACAAAGAAATAGAATGTGAACTGAAAAAGGAAAATAAACAAGGTATAAGCAATAAATAAACTATCTTTAAAATATTTCTCAGAGTTGGACCATCACCCTACTACTCGAAAGAGACCTGTTGTTATTTTCTTGTTATTTGCATTTGTAATTGTGTAACATGTTCTCCGTTTTTGTCTCCTCTTTGTTGTCCTACACATTCGCTTGCATTCTCCCAAAAGCTTTAATGCTCTTAGCTTAGATTTTTGGGGTCAGCCAGATTTGAACAGTCTTAATTGTAACTGCCCAAAACTGTAAGGATAATTTGGTGACTTGATTGATGAGAGGAACTTGCGAATGACCTGTACTGGTTTTTTCCTGTCCAGCTTCACATCGTCTATCTGTCCAGATGTTTTATTGTCATCTGTTGCATTTTTGTTCCATTTTTTAGATTTATACATATCTTAGACTATATTTATTACCAATATTATAACAATATTATAACAATACTAATTTTTTTCTGCTATAGGTACAAGGCCTGAAATTTTAGGGGAGGAGGACAGTCACTTACTTAAACCCCAGTGTTTAACTGATTTTTATTTTATTGACCCCCTAAAAGAGTGAAAAGCAAAAGTTGACCTTGGTGGAATTTGAACTCAGAATGCTGCTAAGTATTTTGTCTGGCAAGCTAACACTTCTACCAGCTCACTGCCGTAATAAATAGTTTCTAGTTTAGATACAAGCTTTCAAATTCAAGAGATGAAATAGTCAGTTATTTTGACCTCGGTACTTTACTGGTATTTTATTTTACCAACCACTTAATGATAAAAGGCAAAGTTAACATTAACTGGATTTGAAACCCAGAATCTAAAGATCAGAATCAAATATCACACAGCATTTTCTCCAACATTCTAACAATTCTTTCCCAAACTTAGTTTGTTGTTTGGAACTTCTCAGTTTCATTAAAGTCAGCAATAACCATATCTATTAAGATATACAGACAATAATAACAACATCTATAGGAATAGACAGAGAGAAAGAGACCAAGAGAAAGAGTGATAATCATATCAAATGGAATATACAGAGTAAGCAATAACACTGTCTATTGGAGTGAAGTGAATGTACAGAACGCATCTTCACTTTTCTCTGTATCATGGCAATCGCTATTCTATAGTTTAGGGATAAACATATCAGTATAAAAAAAAATACTAAATGTTCTGGCTTGTCTAGCATTATATTTTTGTTTATTTTGTCTAATTCATTCATTATACATATATATATATATATATACATACATACACACACACACACACACACACACATATATATATATGTATGTATGTATATATATGTGTGTATGCATACATATGTGTGTATACATATATATTTATATTTATATGTATGCATGTATATATATATATATATATATATATATATATATATATATATATTCATATATCTATATATATATATATTTATATATCTATATATATGTGCATATATAAGTATACATGTGTGTGTGTGTTTGTGTGTGTATAAGCATATAAATATATCATATTCAGGAAAAAAAATGGCAGTTATAGTTCAGGTAATTTTTTTCATTTTTCTTTTTCTTTACATTTTCTATTTTATTCTTTACAAATAAATATTTCTTCAATGTCTGATATTTTAAGAATATATTTGCCAGGCTCCCAACAGGGAAATACTGACATATTCATCCATTTTATTGTCTTCATATCGATTCATCTGCCTATTATATTTTTAGTACATAAAATTCTATAATTTAGTTCTAGTCAAGATAAAATGCAGACTAATATCTTTATTTTAACATGACATACTTTACTAAAATTGGTCCTCATTTTGAATTTTTGCAGTTTATATAATGGCTAGCAAATACATACATAAATACATGTATACATGTGTATATATCTATATACACACATATATACACACACACATATATTTATTTACAGACATATATGCATATATATATATATATATATATATATATATATATATATATATATATAAAGAGAGAGAGAGAGAGAGAGATAGCTTTCAATAATATCAGAATATTTTTATAACCCAGTCATTGAAATAAGCACTTTTATTCTGAAAAAAAGAAAGCAAAGAATGGAAATTATGTCCTTTAGGTAGCAAATCAATTTTTCACATGAACCAGAGAATGTAAAGACCAGACTAAGTATGTGTTTGGGATTAGTTCAAAGAAACCATTGTGACTGTAATCTTATCATAAATTGAGATCTTCGAATACAACAAAATTGTTTCCTATCTCACACATGCAAACACATACTTTTAAAGTTATAAGCCTCTACAGCCAGAGATATACATATCTATTTACCATTTCAGAATGATAGTTGGAGCTGATAACTCAACTTTTAGATTTGTTAACATGATATACAATAAACTCATTTCTCCACTTGGTTCTGTTCCAAAAATATTATCCAGTCAACTGATTTTAGTCTGTTTGTTCAATAAGAATCTGTCTGCCCTTGCTTCAATTAGATGGTTGCATGGAATATTTGAGACATACAAAAAAAGAAAGAGAGAGAGAGAGAGAGAGAGAACTGAGGACAGGACAAGAAGAAGGGTAGGGAGAGTGAATAAGAGAGAGTGAGTGATATGAGGCGAGAGTTTAGCCAAGACAAATATATATCTCTATCAATAGAATATCTCCCTAAAAATCTATAGCAAATTCAGAAGCTATGTAACTGAATAATAAATGTTGACATTTTAAGTGCTGCACCACATATTCACACCCTGATGTTGACCCGACACCAAGAGCTGAACTCAACTTCATGAGAATTCATCTATTTGATTAAATTTACTGAAACAAGTGGTGTCTGTTCAACTTAGCAAGGAAATTTCTATGTAGTTGTTAGATCTGACTACTTATCTTTTAAACCAGTGGCTCTCAACTGGGATCCACATAAGATTTTGATGTTACAATTTGTATGTGCAATAAACTGGTTATACTTCTAGAATACACAAAATAATTTAACAATTTTTTACACATTTCCTTAATAATATTTAATTATTAAACTATAATGGGATATTTCTAAACATCAAATGTTTATTTGGGTCTGGTAGAGTAAAATAGGAATTAAAGGTGTCCCTAAGCAAGAAATGGTTGAGAAACACTGTTTTAAACTATCTTTTAAAATGGATATTATATATTTTAGGTCTTAAAAGGGTAAAGGGTAAAGACCCCCTTTAGTCATGAATGACTAGAAAGTTACCCTCAGAGGTACAGGTCCAGGCAAGGTTGTTTATGGAAGAGCAGTAGTTGCCCATGCATACCAGCCTCCCCTCTCCGTGGAACCAATGTTACCCAAGGGAAAGGCAAAGGCCAATACAGCTTGGCACCAGTGACGTTGCAACTCATTTCTACAGCTGAGTGAACTGGAGCAATGTGAAAATACAGCACACAGTCCGGTCCAGGAAATGAACTCACTACCTCATGATTGTGAACCCAGTGCTCTAAAGTTAACATATCTTACAAAAAGGTTAAACAGCTATGGGTTAAAAACTGCTATAATTTGTTCTGGGAGCTCTATGGGAGCACTTGGTCTAGCAAAATTGATGTCCATTCTATAGATTTACTGAAGCAGAACTGATTGCCATGTTATATGTTTGTTCAAGCAGAACCAACCAACCCAAGTGGAACAGACTGCCATACTGTAAACCTGCTTAACAAGAAATGATGGAAGACATTCAAGATACCTATAATATAAATGTTTGCATAAAGTATAATGTTATATTAGGTAAGGAAGGGTCTCTGTTTATAATATAGACATATTTTAATTCCTCACTAGAGTGGGGGACATGTTTAGCATTTTTGGCATAAGTTAGGCCTATTCATGACTTCTGTAATGGTCTCCCACATTTGTGAGATTGATATGATTGAAACTCCAAGAGTAATTTGAATAAATGAATGATTGAAATGAATTCATATCTGGAATGGAGAATTACATAAAAAAAAAGCATCCACTACACTCTCGGAGTGGTTGGCATTAGGAAGTGCATCCAGCTATAGAAACATTGCCAGATCAGATTGGAACCCAGTGCGACCTCCTGGCTTGCCAGTCTCCAGTCGAACCGTCCAACCCCTGCCAGCATGGAAAACAGACCATGTATGATATATATATATATATATATATATATATATATATATACACACACACACACACACACACACACACACATACATAATATATCATCATCAACATCATTTAACACCCATCTTCCATATGTACTTGTATTCATATATGAGTGTAAATATACACATACACAAGTACACACATGCATACACACACACATTCACACATACACACACATATACACACACCTAATTGCAAAGAATAGTTAATTAGTAATTCGGTAATAAAAAATTCTTAGAAGAAGAAACCAGCGAACACAAACATGCTATTCTTTGTTTTTTAGTTTTTATTACTTATCTTTCCTATATTATTAATTTGGCCGGGTATGGAATAACAACTTTTAAGACATATTGGTTCTTTGAAATAATACAAAAATATACAACAACATCTAATTAAACAACAACTTTTAACATGCATCTCCAAGACCAACATGATACAACATTTTCTGCAGTGTGTTGAAATCTAATAACACCTCCTGGGTATTCTGACAGAATTTCTATGGAAATAACACCAGAGGTTTTTTTTTTTTTTTTCCTTTCAATCTTATTTACACTCTGCTGCAGCAAGCTCTAGTCACGGTTTTTGTATTTGGACTTTTTTTTCCAGTTATTGCCATTAATGTTATTTTTAGCTGTTTATGTCAATGAGTAAGTGTGTATTGACTCCAGCAATCTTTCTTATATAGTTAGTGGTGGCTGTTGTTGTTAATGATAATGATAATTATTTGTTCTGGAATTGATGTCAATTGTGGAGACCTATGACAAAAGCCATTCCATCTCAAATCGTCCAAATGATTTGAGATGGAATGTCATTGTAAGACTCTGGTGTCTTACAAAGAGGAAGAGCACAGTGGACGATGCAGTCCAAAAAGAAGCAATATCTCTAAATACAAGAGATGTTCGTTGTAGGAATGCTTTTGAACATAGGCTTGTTCTATCAGAACTGACTTGGAGTTAAGCAGCAGCAGCAACAGCAGTAACAGCAGTAGAACCAACAGCAGCAACAGCAACAGCTACAACAGCAACAGCTACAACAGCAACAATGACAACAACAACAACAACAATATCCCATAGGCTCATAGGCATTGTTCTTTACTCTCTTTTACCATTACTCCTATTATCACAACCATGGCTCTTCTGAACTAACTATCTGCATACTTCACCCACTTCCAGGCTTGTTCATCAACACATATGTCTCCTTCCTTCTCCCATCATTTCTATACTGGAATCAAGAAGAAAAGAGGTTACACAAAATCCCTGGTTTTGGCCACTGAAAGTTTTGAAAAGCTTGGTATTAAATAATAATGCCTGGAAAATAAGGAATTGATGGATTCCACTACTCAAAATATGTCTAGTATTCTATAACTAGTTTCAGTAATTTGACTTCAATTATGATGGGTCACAATTTTCAAAAGGTTTCAGTAGATTATTTCACTCCCAGTGCTTTGACTTATAACTGTTTTCTTGACATCTTAAAGATGAGGAGGTATGCGGCTTAGTGGTTAACATGTTAGATTCATGATCATAAGATTGTGGTTTCGATTTCTGGACCAGGTTATGCAATGTCTTTTTGAGCAAAACACTTCATTTCGCATTGTTCTGGCAAAAGTGAGTAATATGGAAGTTGTGGCAGGCTTGGCAAGCCAGTGATGGGTGTTGGACCTGCCTAAATAAACAAACAGGAGGGAACTTTTAGACTGATGGGCCATAGGTCTAACCCTAGTATAAGGTATTACTTTTTTTTCTCGTCCTGAAGATAAAATTGTAAAGTAAGTCTTGATGTGAAGGGACATGTGAAGGGATGAATAAATTCAGGATAATATCACAGGAACATCACAAAGGAAGCAATTGAAATACAAAGTCTGTTAAATTAATTTGATACTGGCAGGAGAGAAAAGAATGGCAAGTGTTCTTACATGTCAAATAGTGAAGCACCTTCAAAGAAAATTAGAGAACAACAAAAATGTACTCAGGGAACAAAAAAGGGCCAAGTGTCATATGAGATAAAACCAAATGCATAATTATTAAATAAAATAATGTGGTGTATGATTGGTTTCAAATTTTGGCACAAGGCCAGCAATTTGGGGGAGAGTGTAAGTCAATTACATCAACTCTAGTGCTAAAGTGGTACTTGTTTTCTCAACCCCAAAGGGATGAAAAGCAAAGTCGACCTCAAAAGAATTTGAACACAGAATGTAAAGACAGACAAAATGCTGTCAAGCATTTTTCCCAGCACAATAATGATACTTATTTCTTTATTGCCCACAAGAGGCTAAACATAGAGGGAACAAACAAGGACAAAGGGAGTAAGTCGATTACATCGACCCCAGTGCATAACTGGTACTTAATTTATCGACCCCGAAAGGATGAAAGGCAAAGTCGACCTCAGCAGAATTTGAACTCAGAATGGAACGGTAGACGAAATACCGCTAAGCATTTTGCCTGGCATGCTAACGATTCTACCAGCTCATCGCCTTCTGATTCTGCCAACTGTTCACCCTAATGCAGTGTGTTGCTGTTGCTGCCGCTTAACTCCAAGTCAGTTCTGACTGAACTGACCAAATTTGTGTAGAAATATGTTCTGAAATAGAAAGGCAGTGAGCTGGCCAAGACGTTAGCACGCCAGGAGAAATGCTTAGTGATATTTTGTGTATCTTTACGTTCTGAGTTCAAATTCTGCCAAGGTCGACTTTGCCTTTCATCCCTTTGGGCTCAATAAATTAAATACCAGTTGTGTACTGGAGGTCGATCTAATCAACTGGCCCCCTTCCCAAAAATTTCAGGCCTTGTGCCTAGAGTAGAAAAGAATATGTTCTGAAATAGACTTATAGTTTAAAATCTAGTAGACCAGAAGGACAGTTAGCTGTTTTGGGGACGTAAACTTAACCTATTGTCTGGTTTAATGCCAGCATTTACACCCTTTGATATTTGAAGTGAAGTCCACAGTCTTGCAAGCAAGTATTCAACAGCTATAGTCAGAAGATAACTTTCTCCCTTCCTACCGCTACTGTCAATGCTTCTAGGAAAAAAAAAATCATAAGCACTTTTCCACCTCCTCTGACTAAGTCATATAAATAAAAAAAAATAATTTACTATATAGTATTTATTAAAAGTTTTATGAGATTTCCAGACTCACTTCTTTGTAAGACCACATATCAAAGTGTTTTTTTTTCTTTTTACTCTTCTTCATATAAGAAATTGAAACTTTTGTTCAGTCAAGCAGAAATATATTTCAACAAAGTCTTATGTCTCACAATAGAAATCACATCACAGTAAAATATCCGAAAATCATAATATATTAAAGATAATCATAAATCTCAGTCAAACCACACACACATATATGTATTTTTTATTTCCGTATGCAGGCAAAAATAGTGACATTTTTATTATTTAATATTCTCTCCACTGTCGAGTCAGCAATGTTGTCAACATTTCATAGACCTATTTGTTTATACTACATACATATTACCAACATTGTCTACTTTTATAGAAAAACAATGTTTAAGAAATCAGCATCTTACATAAAGCATTGTTGACCTGAGTGGACCCATGTAGGTAGTAGAGTTCACTGAATATAGATAGAAATTTATTATTTCTGGATCAACAAACTCAATAAATAGTTTAGACAAACAATATTCTGAATAAATCATATCAACATTGACTTAAGAAATGCACTTGCTAGAATGTAAACTTATCATGAATATTTTGATTTACTCAACTGATTTATCTGTATTTGTGAATGAGATGAAAGAAGAATGGACATGTATTGAAGCTCTGCATCATATGGAATCTTTTCAATCTTGAGTTCAAACAGTTTCTCAGATTACTGATGAACAAAATTGTCTAAATATATCCAAAATAGTGCTTTTCAAATGACTTGATTCCAACTTAAGATAATCCCTTTTCTTCTGAATGTTTCCTAATCTACCCAGCATTAAAACCAATTTGATACTGCTAATTCTTTACTTCAAATTACTCTTAAATGCCTTGGTTTTCAAATCATTCTATCTTTCTTGGATTCTATGTCCAGATTTTATATTCCAACCATAAACTTCAGATTAAAAAAATATCCACATTCACCATGTATCAGCTAAATTTACATTGTGATTTGATAGGTCTAAAGGAGGCAATGAGTCAGTTATCCTAAAGATTTTGGCACTATTAATCAAAACAAAATATGAAGTGTTACATCAAATTGTTCGAGTCAAAAATTCATCTAATGTTGAGCTTAACAAAAAGCTGGACTAACTGGATCAAAACATTCAACATTGACCTTATAAACCATGTCTTAGTCTTCACTTCTAGTATTTTTCCATTCACAGCCTTGACAGTTAATAAAAAATACTAAATCAACAACAGTATTTTACTAGTTCTCTGTTTTATTAACCTCAATGGAATTTGAACTCAAAGCATAAAAGGATGAGACAGAATATCACAGGCAATTAGTCTGATGTTCTAATGATTCCACAATCCACTAGTATCTAAGAACAAAAAGTAAACTTCCAAAATTAAATTTGTTACAACCTTTCAATTCCCAGTTCAAATCCAAAAGAAATCAATATTTCAATAACATCTATTACTTCAGAGAGAAAGAGAACTACTCTCTAATACTAACTTGATTCTTTTACCTCTGACTTTCTAGATCAGTGGCAAGGTAGATGAAGATGATTGGAGATGTACCAGGGATGCAGTGGAATGATTTACAACATGTCTCACTTTGTTATGACATAAATGTCCCACAACAAAAACAAATTCTGTCTGACTCATGCAAGCATGGAAAAGTGGATGTTCAATAACAATGATGATGAATCACCATGATGTAATATTGTTCCTTACTGAAGGTGTTCAGCATATAGAAACAGGTTGTCTATGGATATGGAACTAGTGGGTAATACTGAATAGTAAATATGTAATGATGCTTTGTCACAATATACTTTTATGGTACTTTATCTTAAAAGTAGAAAAATAGCAAAGAAAAGGAAACAAGAAATGTAAAAATTTTAACACACTTTCTTTCTTGTATTAAAAGTATGAGTCAATACTTAATTTGGTAATATTTTAGTTATGATACGAAATTTCAGAACATCTAATATAATGAAGTGAATATACACTTCAAAGAAACTGGTACCCTTTAAACAGATTTCCACAGCAAATTAGCATAACACACTCAGGAGGATAGAAGCACTTACTTGAAAGTATAACTAGCCTAGGTTCTCAGTGCCTGTGTCAAAAAAATCATATCAACATAGGCGCATCCATGACCATGTGCTAAAAAGCTTGCTTCTCAACGGCATAGTTGCAGGTTCAGTCTCACTACATGGTACTTTGAACAAGTGTCTTCTACAATAGCCTCGGGCTGACCAAAGCTTTATATATATATATATATATATATATATATATATATGTATGTATGTATGTATGTATGTATGTATGTATGTATGTATGTATGTATGTATGTATGTATGTATGTATGTATGCATGCATGCATGCATGCATGCATATATATATATATATATATATATATATATATATATATATATATATATATATATATATATATATATATATATATATATATATATATATATATATACATATATATATATATATACATATGTAGGTTCAGGAGTGGCTGTATGGTAAGTAGCTTGCTTACCAACCACATGGTTCCAGGTTCAGTCTCACTGCATGGCACCTTGGGCAAGTGTCTTCTACTATAGCCGTGAGCTGACCAAAGCCTTGTGAGTGGATTTGGTAGAAAGAAGCCCATTGTATTTATGTGTGTGTGTGTGTGTGTGTGTGTTTGTCACCCCCACCATGATTTGACAACCGATGTTGGTGTGTTTACATCCCCATAACTTAGTGGTTCAGCAAAAGAGACCGATAGAATAAGTACTAGGCTTACAAAGAATAAGTCCTGGGATCGATTTGTTCGACTAAAGGCAGTGCTCCAGCATGACCACAGTCACATGACTGAAACAAAAAAAAATGTATCTATGTGTGTGTCTTTATATCTCTGTTTGTCCCCCACCACTACTTAACAACCAGTGTTGGTTTGTTTACACCCTCATAACTTAACAGTTGAATCTTGGTTGTTTTTTTTTTGTTAGCCAGTTATTTATAGTGTTTTGACAGAAAAAAGTCATTCTAAAATTGTTTTTTAATGTAAGCGTGCCCAAACAAGTTGAATGCTTACACAGAGCAGGTTTTACAGCCACATCATCCAAACCAACTGTGTGAAACTGGGCTTAGCTGCTAGTATATATATGTATATATATATATATGACATGCTTCTTTCAGTTTCTGTCTACCAAATCCACTCACAAGGCTTTGGTTGGCCCAAGACTATAGTAGGAGATGCTTACCCAAGGTGTCACGCAGTGGGGCTGAACCCAGAACCATATGGTTGGGAAGCAACCTTCTTACCACACAGCCATGCCTGAACCTATATATATATGTGTGTGTGTGTGTGTATGTGTGTGTGTGTGTGTGTGTGTGTGTGTGTGTACAGGAAGGCATCATATGTCAATATTCTCACCCAATCCATATTTTTAAGTGTTCTTCTTTAATAATTCATTATATAAACCTGAAGTGTTATTGCCGTATATGCCATGAGTTGATTCTAGTTGCTAAGATCAATATTATGTAGTGAATGTATTGCTAATCAAATTGATAGCCTTTATTGAGTTTCATAATTTGGTAATGATGTCTTTTCCTTCATTTTTTCCTTGTGACATCATCATAATCAAGTTATTTTTTAAAAAGTCAACAGAATTAGAAATATGTAAAGGTATAGCAAGTATAAAAGTATAGCACTTACTCCTTACATTGCATGAAAACTACACCACATTGTTGCTGTTGTTTAACACTAGATCTGTGGTCCTTAATTTAGGTCATAGTGCTCGCTTGTGGGTGTTGTGAACTCACAAGGGAATATAAAGGGAACATAAAAATCACCGGTGCTGATACCACATAAAAATCACCGGTGCTGGTGCCACAGAAAAATCACCGGTGCTGGTGCCACAGAAAAAGTATTGGTGCTGGTACCACATAAAAAGCACTGGTGCTGGTACCACATAAAAAGCACTGGTGCTGATGCCACATAAAAAGCACTGGTGCTGGTACTGCATGAAAAGCACTGGTACTGGTACCACATGAAAAGCATTGATGCTGGTGCCACATAAAAAGCACTGGTGCTGGTACCACATGAAAAGCACTGGTGCTGGTGCTACATTAAAAGCATTGATGCTGGTGCCACATAAAAAGCACTTGGTACACTCTGTGGAGTGGTTGGCATTAGGAAGGACATCCAACCATAGAAACAATGCCAGAATAGACACTGGAGCCTACTGTGACTCCTGGCCTTAACAGCTCTGGTCAACCCAATGATGATGATGATGTCTAATGTGTGTCCCCCCCATCCCTTTTAAGACAATGGACTGTGATTTAAGAGAGAGAGAGGGAGGGAGAGAGATAGAGTACTTTATAGAAATATCAGTCACATGACCTCCCCCCCCCCACTGAAGTTAATTTATTTTATAATTGAATGTAAATTATCTCTTATTTTATTATGAGACTGACTGCCATCTTCCCGGTGTCTCTAGTACAGAAGAATAGGCAAATTCTGTCATTCACATTCAAGGTGGTTTTCATGATGAAAAGGAAATGTAATGGCAATTAACAGGAAGTTACTGATGATTGGTAGAGGAGGAGGGAAAAGGGAAGGAGCAGGAGTAAGAAGAAGAAGAAGAAGAAGAAGAAGAAGAAGAAGAAGAAGAAGAAGAAGAAAAAGAAGAAGAAGAAGTGGAGGGAGGAGGAGGAGGAGGACGACGACGACAACGACAACGACGAAGACGACGATGATGACGACGACAATGACAACAGATGCAGCAGCAGCAGCAAAAGAGAAATAATAAGTGGTAAATGTTTAATAAACATTGAAATATAATAGGGTTGGAAGTTGGAATGGCTCTATTAGACAAGAACTGAAGGTAGTGTAAAAGAGAGAGATTTATAGTCTAGACTAAATTGATAATACAAATCTATAAAGGATACCATTCTCGGGCAATAAAGTGAAAGTCTTGATATAGTCTAACAGTACTGAGAGAGTCAATATAGTCTAGCTGTGAGTCAATAATAGGTTAACAGCAATGTAATATAATCCAGCAATTGTGAGTCAATAATAATATGGTCTAACAAAGGTGGTGAGCTGGCAGAGACGTTAGCACACTGGGTGAAATGCTTAGTAGTATTTCATCTGTCTTTACGTTCTGAGTTCAAATCCCACTGAGGTCGACTTTGCCTTTCATCCTTTTGGGGGTCGATAAATTAAGTACCAGTTGCATACTAGGGTCAATCTAGTCAACTGACCCCCTCCCCCAAAATTTTGGGCCTTGTGCCTAGAGTAGAAAAGAATAATATAGTCTAACAGAGTCTAACAGTAGTGAGAGTCATTATAGTCAAACAACTGTGAGTCAATATAGTTCAACAATTGTGAGTCAATAATATAGTCTTACTGAGTTTAACAGAGTCTACCAGCAGTGTGTCTATGTGTATTTATATGTACATATATATATGAACGTATATGTGTGTGTGTGTGTACACATATTATGTGAGCGGTATTTTTGACCAAGACATTATAATCATATCTGATTCTTCAAGTGCTGTAATTCTGTGTATGTACATATATTTTCACTAGATTGCTTGACATATATCTTCATCATGACCACCATTTGACCAAAGCCTGCATACATGCCCCAAATGCACCAGAGCCTGTCGTACAAGCATCAGTGTAATAGCTAATTAAGGGCTTGCTACTCTTTCTCAAGATCTTCGGATACAAAAAACTGCCATCTTATCATTATTATATTATATTGACATGTAATAACATAATTGAAGTAATGCTATAGGATATGAAGCTGTAACTCTTTTCTTCAAATGAAATATAGCAGACTCTTTTAAATTGTTTCTCATCAGTTAATATCTCTGACGCCAGTACTTTTTCTATAGATTTAATGACAATATCTGTACCTAAATATAACTTAACCATTTCTGCCGTATTTTACCCACTACTCATATGTTAAAAAAAAAGCAAAAGGAAAAAAGAGAGAGTTATCACATTTCAGCCATTTTTTTTTTCCATGTCAGTATGAGATCAGTCAAAAACTTCATGTCTTATTTGGACAATAAATAACCAAGTGACTGCCTATAAATAAAGAAAACCATTTCCATCTAAAAGCCAACTCTAATTGCATGGAATATTTTGACAGCAATCTAAATCAGAGACTCTTCATGAGATTTTAGAGATACTGCATAATTGCTTTAGATTATTGATAAAGAGGGTCAAGTAGAAAGAGAAGCAACTCTGATTCAACTGTAAATCTTCTTGTTTTGTAGTATTTTGTTAAACCAAACACATATCATATTGAAGCATCATTCAAAGCTTCCAGTTCAAACGTTTTCTTATAATAAACAGATTGCCAAAAGTAGATATGAGTTTAAATTAGATATAATTATTTTGATTACTTATTGTATAATTTATTTATTCATTCTTTTTATTCTTCAACGAGTGTCAGTCACTTGACTGTAACCATGTATAAGTTTTGATTATAATTGTACTGTGGATAACTAGCAAGACTAAATTGGCTGGTTGAAAACTTTGCAAATTTTAGTTATGTCCCCTATATTCTGCCTTTAACCCTTTAGCATTTAAACTGGGCCATAACCAGCCCAAATATTTTGTTTTATATCCAAACTGACCAGCAATAACATTCTAATAATTGTGGATGTGTGGTAAGAAGCTAGCTTCCTAACCACACAGGTCTGGGTTCAGTCCCACTGTGAGGTACCTTGGACAGGTATCTTCTATTACAACCTTTTATTAAAGCCTTGTGAGTGGATTTGGTGGATGGAAACTGGAAGAAGCCCATCATATATATGTGTGTGTGTATGTGCATGCCTGTGTGTGTGTGTGTATGTGTGTGCGTGCACTGCTTGACAAGATGTGTAGGTGTGTTTATGTTTCCCGTAACTTAGTGGTTTGGCAAAAGAGACTGAGAGAATAAGTACCAGGCTTACAAAAAAAGTAAGCACTGGGGTCGATTCATTTGACTAAAAAAACTTCTTTGCGGTGGTGCCCCAGCATGGCCACAATCTAATGACTGGAAGTAAGTAAAAGACAAAAGATACCATCAACATCTCGATGCCACAAGTTAATGCATGATTAATAAATAAGCATTGTATTTGACAGAATAACTTGAATGCTTAGAGGGTTAAATCTCACCAAGGGTGTCATCTTTATCTTTCATTCACCACCAAGTGAATAAAATAAGGGGTGGGCAAGAAAGGAGCATTTGTGCAACAGCCCTGTCTCCACCAAACTCTTCACCACCACCACCACAACGACAACTGCAACCACTACCACTACCCCTGTTGGTTCAATAAGAAAAATAAAACAAATGTCAGCCATGTACAATGAAGAAGCTCTCGTCCCGCCTTTGTGGTATTGTGCCGAAGTAAAAATGATTGTTGCTTATTTGACCAGTAGTACATCTTAAGAAACTTGTTGAGTTTTATAAATAGAAATTATTATAGCAATTTTTATAAGTCTTCAAGATACAGACATAAACAATAAAATGAATGAATAAATAAACACATAATAAAAGCAATAAGCTGAACCTACATATGTAGAAACAACTGTAATTTATTCTGGAAAAACACTTGAGCAAAAGTGTTTGTGTATTTTCTATTATACAAAAATATTGCTGATTGGCTGGTCACACAGCCAGAGTACTGTTAACAAGACTGTAGCCACATCAACATTAGATGAATGCTGCAAGCCAAGAAATATCAATACTTGAAGAGGAAGATGAGTCATGAACTACGAGTTTTTATTTTTTTGCTTTATTTTTTTTATCTTTTACTTGCTTCAGCCATTGAACTGTGGCTATGCTGGAGCACTATGCTGATGTGAGGTTAGTTAGACAGATTGACCTTGGTTCTTGTTGGCACTTATACTACTTGGTTCTTGTTGGCACTTATACTACTGGTTGCTTTTTGCTGTACTGCTAAGTTAGGGGGATGTAAACAAACCAACATAGGTTGTTAAGTGGCGGTGTGGGACTAACATGACACAAGCACATTATATACGTGGTGCATCCCAGAAGTTTTCAGACATTTTAGAGAGATTATTGTAATTTTAGTACCTCTTATTTTTTATCTTCTACTTGTTTCACTCATTAGACTGTGGCCATGCTGGAGCACCGCATTGAATTTTTAATCAAATGAATGAATCGACCCCAGTACTTATTTTGAAAGCTTGAATTAATTCTATTGGACTCTTTTGCTGAACCACTAAGTTACAGGGATGCAAACACACCAGCATCAGTTGTCAAATGGTGGGTGAAGACAAACACAAACACAAAGACACACACACATATATATATATATATATATATTTATATATATATATATATATATATATATATATATATATATGTATATATATGTATGTATATATATATATGTATATATATATATATATATATATATATATATATATATATATATATATATATATATATATATATCAATCTATATATACATATATATATCAATCTATATATACATATATGATTACAAGAAAATGAAGAGCTTGACAGATAAACATCAATTTATTAACATATTGTCAATTTCATATTACCTACAATCGTTTCCATATCCAATTCATTCAAATTACAAATA
This sequence comes from Octopus bimaculoides, assembly GCF_046866305.1. Classification (NCBI taxonomy): domain Eukaryota; kingdom Metazoa; phylum Mollusca; class Cephalopoda; order Octopoda; family Octopodidae; genus Octopus; species Octopus bimaculoides. The sequence goes on along the minus strand of NC_142937.1, from coordinate 73,105,716 downwards.
ATAAATCAAAAATGCATTTTGAATGTAGAGAGTTGAATATTTCTTCAGTGTGAGAAACCAACTCAAAAAGGAATCACATATGCATATATTGAGTCTGTCAACGATCACTCAATTGATTGAGATATAATTCTTTTTTGTGTTGATCTCTCACCCTGAAGAAATATTCAACTCACTATATTCAAAATGCATCTTTAATTTATTATTTGTAATTCGAATGAATTGGATATGGAAACAATTGTTGGTAATACGAAATTGACAATATGTTAATAAATTGATGTTTATCCATCAAACTCTCCATTTACTGCTTACCATAAACAAATATGAAAATATACCCATTGGTATCGAAGTAAAACTAACATCTTTTTAGTATTTCACCGATACATAGGATTAAACAGGAGAAACTTCGATGCCACCATCCCTTCAAGAGATATCTACATCCTCACAATAACAAATATATATATATATATATATATAGAGTTATTAATATTTCTAAGTCTCTCTAAAGGAGACTACGGCAGCGGTACTGGAAATTAATAGTTATCGCCAAGCCAACATGGCAGTCCCAAAATTAGGACGAAAGCTGCCGTGAATTAGCTCCAAGAAGCCATCGCCTCTAGCTAGCTATGTGACACACGAAACCTGTGTCCTTTATAACCTTCGAACAGGGGAGGTCAGCAGTGTCCCCCTGCTGGTTTGGCATCTGCAGACTAGTTTCAGGGTGTTGCCCCTTGTCAATGCAGAGCAGCCAAGCCCTAGCCAGGCGGCGCTGCTGACTATCTGCTCGAAGGTTATTTATCTAATTTCAGTGGAATCTATCCACACACAGATAGTCAGCAGCACCGCCTGGCTAGGGCTTGGCTGCTCTGCATTGACAAGGGGCAACACCCTGAAACTAGTCTGCAGATGCCAAACCAGCAGGGGGACACTGCTGACCTCCCCTGTTCGAAGGTTATAAAGGACACAGGTTTCGTGTGTCACATAGCTAGCTAGAGGCGATGGCTTCTTGGAGCTAATTCACGGCAGCTTTCGTCCTAATTTTGGGACTGCCATGTTGGCTTGGCGATAACTATTAATTTCCAGTACCGCTGCCGTAGTCTCCTTTAGAGAGACTTAGAAATATTAATAACTCTATTTCTGAAAACCAGTGGATAGATTCCACTGAAATTAGATAAATAACCTTCGAGCAGATAGTCAGCAGCGCCGCCTGGCTAGGGCTTGGCTGCTCTGCATTGACAAGGGGCAACACCCTGAAACTAGTCTGCAGATGCCAAACCAGCAGGGGGACACTGCTGACCTCCCCTGTTCGAAGGTTATAAAGGACACAGGTTTCGTGTGTCACATAGCTAGCTAGAGGCGATGGCTTCTTGGAGCTAATTCACGGCAGCTTTCGTCCTAATTTTGGGACTGCCATGTTGGCTTGGCGATAACTATTAATATATATATATATATATATATATATAGGGAGAATTCACAATGAAAAAACACAGACGAAGACAGGTGGTGTAGAAAACAAACAGATGTATTAGTATAACACTTGGGAATTGAAAAAGTCTTTAACGTTTTGAGCCTACGCTCTTCCACAGAAAGGAACACAGAAAGAAACAAGGAGAGAAACAAGGAGAGAAAAAAGAATGCGTGTAGAGGTTGACGATCTATCATGGCGAATGTATATAATGCTTATATATATATATATATATATATATATACATACATATATATGGATGGGCTTCTTTTAGTTTCTGTCCACCAAATCCATTCACAAGGCTTTGGTTAGCCCATAGCTGTAGTAAAAGACTCTTTCCCAAGGTGCTACACAGTGAGACTGGACCCAGCTTCTTATCACACATGAATCTAATAAGCTTACCTGCCAACTTTTATTATTCCAGACTAAAGGAGACAGCTGCAACTGCGCTTTGAACAACTTTGAACATACCTACTAAACACTTGTCACAGCTGACTGGATTGCAGAATGCAGTCAGGATTTGAAAACAGTTTGGAAGCTCACTATGCAATAAAGCTTTGTGTTAAACTGGATAAAAACATACAGAACTTTTGAAATGCACTAGACTACTTATGGGTTAAATTTTTCCACTGACACAAGAGGTGAGAGACAATGTGTGTGGAACAGAGAGGGATGCCAGAACATTAGAGCTGATTAAGAAAATTTGCAATTTTCAATTTTCTGGATGAAACCATTGTGGAGTTGGTGTGGCAACTGGACACAGAATTATTCATGAAAATCTGAATATGCACAAAATTTGTGCAAAGTTTGTTTCCAGAGTATTCAGTGACGAACATCCTGGAAACCAACTATTTGACAGAGGTGGGTATTACAACTCCTTCATTCTCCTTATTGTCCAGATCTTGCTCCCAAGCTGAAGTAGAACCTCAGAGGCAGTTGTGGCTTAAGTACTACATAAGTGCATTGAAGTCAGAGAATCCTACTTTGAAGGAGATAGATTTTTGTACTTTGAAACTAATAAATGCTTATCCTAAAAAGTCTGAAAACTTCTGGAACGCACCTTTATTCATGTATGTAGAAAGAAAGAAAGAAAGAAAGAAAGAAAGAAAGACAGAAAGAAAGAAAGAAAGAAAGAAAGAAAGAAAGAAAGAAAGAAAGAAAGAAAGAAAGAAAGGTGAATTTATTGTTGTTGTTTAACTTACAGTTGATTTTGTTTGAGCTGTTCTATGACTGAAGAGATTCCACCATGATCACCACTACACATTTTTTTTCCAGATATACCAGTCAACTACTGGGGTTGATATAACTGACTGTGTCTCCCTCTAAAAATTTAGAGTCTTGGACTTATGCTAGAAGCTATTAATATTTATTATGGATGTTTTGATCAATTTCTGTGCTAAAGAACATTACTACCTCTAATTCATTCACTCATTGACCCCCTCTAAACATAAAACCAGGAAATTTTTGAAGTCAGACATGTTCTTTCAAGCTCAAATTCTTCAACACAACTTCGCCATTCTCCACACATTGTTCACCTTCATTCACACAACTTCAGTTTAAATAATCCGGCTATATAAACAAAACATTGAAAGATATGAATGAAAAATCTATTTTCTTGGTGATTTGATATATAACACAGAAATATGAAACTCTAGAGAGAAATTAATTATCTTTAATGGGACTATAATCTTTAGGAAAAGCAATAACCATTCCGTTTTCTATTGATTTTACATTCCTTGATGTATAGCTGTTGCTGTAACTATTTCTAACAATAATCAATAACGCTGTGAACAAACTCTTTAAATTTCTCCAACATTTATTACAAGAAGCTTTCACATATCATGAGACAATCATTGAACAGAGGCTTTTGATTTTAATAGCTGTTGTGATTCCAAAGTTTTTAGTTGCTGTAATAGACTATTTGAATAGTTTCATTTTCAAATGGTTTTCGAATAATCATTTTGGCCATTTGGTATCATCGTAAATAAAAGCCAATGTTTCATGGCCGAATGCACTTTCTGTCACTAATATGGTTTATTTGTGATCAACGCAAAATGAGATTTTTACTTAAAAATAAATAAAAAATGATAGAAAAAAAAAACAGTTCTCACAAAACACAACCAGTTAACTTATATACATATATCAACTTTGAACTCAATTTTCAACAACTACTTCTATTTCTTTTCATAGCAAACATATATTCACTTATTTATTTATTTAGAAGTATTCTTTCCTTTTATTCTTTTACTTGTTTCAGTCATTTGATTGCGCCCATGCTGGAGCACCGCCATGAAGGGCTTTAGCTGAACAAATCAACCTCAAGATTTTTTTTGTCAAGCCTGGTACTTATCCTATTGGTCACTTTTGCCAAACTGCTAAGTTACAAGGATATAAACACACCAACACCAGTTGTCAAGCAGTGATGGGGGGGGGGGGGGGCAAACACAGGCACAAAGACACATACACATAGATATATATACATATATATATATATATATATATATACATATATATATATATATGTATATATATATACATATATATATATATATATATATATATATATATATATATATATATATATATATATATATATATATATATATATATATATATATATATATATATATATATATATATATATATATTCAATGGCTTCTTTCAGTTTCTGTCTACCAAATCTACTCACAAGGCACTTGCCCAAGATGCTACACAGTGGGACTGAACCTGGAACCATGTGGTTGGGAAGCAAGCCTCTTATCACACAGCCAGGAATCATTTTCCTATCCTGGCAAAGTAGAATATTTCCTAGGGGACAATAAATATACTGTCCGGTGTAGTGCTCTATATTAGTAAAACATGGACTTTGTGAAACAATCAAACTGTTTCATTTTAAATTACAGTGTTATGGTTACATGGATGTAACATGGAAATATTTAAGTTACAAAAGAATATCCTTTGTCACATCTGAGAAAGAACTAAGATCAGATTGATACTGAAGATGACTTCACCTACAGTGATGGTTTGGTCAATGTATGAGTGTAGGAGACAATAACCAAAGAAGTCTAGCAGTATTGAGATAGTTGTTATCTGATTTAAGAGTACGCTGGACAGACAATAACCAGGGCCATCTTAGTAGCCTTATAGATCCTAGAGCAAATCAATTAATTGGACTTTGAGTATTTCTTGACAGCAAGCCACAGCATATATACACCAGTATTGGGTCCCCTACACCCATGAGGCCCAGTGTGTCCATGTCTTAAGGTGGTCCTGATAGCAACAACAAAAGTAACCTGAAATTTGATAGAGAAGAATGGTTCAAGATATTGCTGGACTGCCAAAGATGTCACTGGACAGCCAAAGGAATCGATTGGACAGTCAAAGGAACCACTATACAGCCCATGGAATTAATGGACAGCCTAAGGAATCACAGGACAACCAAAGGAGTCAATGGGCAGCCATCAAAAGTAGTACAGGCTGACCAAAGATAAAGAAGAACTGGTGAAGCAAGATGTGACCATGCTGATTTGATTTCAATTATGTTTAATCCTTGTACGCAGAGAATTAAGATAAAAGATTCAGTACTGAACCATTCTGTAACTTTTCTTCCGTTACAATTGATGTAGTCATGTTCTATATTGTTCATAATTTGTCAATATTCCATAGGAATGTGAACAAAAGAGGCAGTTATAAACATAAAATTTCATTCAAAATGTTTAAAAAATCAAAGAATTGACAAAAGTTAGAACCAACAGTAGTGGTTTGTAATATATGGTCAACAGGGGATAAGGGTCTATGTATGCAATGCATACACTGTATGCCTTACTATTTTCCCACAATAAATAATTTTTGTGTAATATATAATTGATTATTGATCATTTTCATGAGATTCATTGGAGTCATATTTACTTTTATTTTGCATTACTTCATTTCTTAGTATATATTGTAATCAATCGATATTATTTAACAAGTGTAAGTAGTGAAAGCTCCTGTTTGTTTTGTGAGAAAAGAAGGAAAAGCTGTGAATTAATCGCTTTCCTGTTCTTTTGAGTGTCAACAAGAAGAACAAAACAAATGAGTGAGTGGTCAGCAGAGAGAAAGGCAAATTATTCTGCTTGCTTTCAGTCAGTAACAGCAATGCTATTAGTCTCTTGGTATTCTGTTATTCTCTTCAAGAATGGAGTGTCAAAAAGAGAGACAAAATAAACAGGTGAGTGGTCAACACAAAGAAAGGCAAAGGAAAACAAATTTTTTACTGCTAATTTCAGTCATAGTAAGAGCAGTAGTATTACTTTCTTTGCATTCTATTATTTTCGAGAAGGGAGTGCCAAAAAGCAGGATGAAAAAAAAATAAGTGAATGGTCAAGAAAGAGAAAGACAGAGAAAGCAGATATCTTACTGCCTTCCAGCAGTGTTAAGCCAGCAGACATGCTGTCAGCTATTTTTCTCTTGAAGTGCTGATGTTTTTATTGTCCTGGGCAGATGAGATCAAAAATTTGACTATTCAGAGGACTTTCCTGAGGCTTTCCTCATAGTGGAACAGATTTAGACAAGAAATGCATATTTAGTCAATTTACAAGTTTGTTTTATTGCTTTCTGATATATTTCATATGATTATTCAGTACAGAAGAGTACACATTCTATTTTTTATCTTCTCCTTGTTTCAATCAGTAGATTGTGACCATGCTGGGGGCACCACCTTAAATAACTGAATCTACCCCAGTACTTTTTTAAAGCCTGATGCTTTTTCTTTTGGTCTCTTGTGCCGAACTACTAAGTTACAGAAACATAAACACACCAATGCCAGTTGTCAAGCATTGATGAAGGAAAACAGAAACACAAAGACACACACACACACACACACACACACACATATATATACAATGGGGATTTTTTCAGTTTGTCTCTATCAAGTCCACTTACAAGGTTTTAGTTGGTCCATGGCTATAGTGGAAGTCTGGACCCAGAACCATGTGGTTGGGAAGCAAACTTCTTACCACACACCCACATTAGCTTTCTAAAAAGGTATAACCAATGGAGAGTGTACTTTTGATCTTTTCTTAAGACCTGAATTCAGTCATGTGACCCCCAGAGTTTTCTTGACTATTTCTCACAGAGCAAAAACAAGAAACCGACAATTTTGTGTGTGTGTGTGTGTGTGTGTGTGTGTGTGTGATTAAAAAGTAAAGTTTTCCTCCATTCATTCATGCCAATGCTTTAAAATTTAATTTTAAATAGTTAAAGTTATTTAAGAAAGGTTACATAAAGAAGTAAACTAGCACCTAAATTATTTATTAGCATAAAGCTTTGATTCATTTAAAAGGATTATAAACCAATAGAATTTCTTATGGTTTCAGTCACTCCCAGGATGACAAAAGGGTCAATTAGTTTAGTTTTCTCTCTACTTTCCCCAACTTTGAAACATAAGAAGAATATTATCATTCTCAGAAAAGAGAAGCCAAAGCTTCAACTGAAAATCAAAACCAAAGTGGGCAGCAAGGAATGTCATTGTTATTTTGATTGAAAGCATTATGACTAGTCTGAATGAATGATGAGATGACCCATTCTGAACAAATTTTTCTGTTTCCCATGTCTGTTAGTTTGTCAGCATAAGAACATTTTCTCAGCTTTAAAATGATATTGAAGACAAATATTACTTTCAAGTGATATCCAAAATGAAATCATTTAATTGTGTAGCTGTTACAAGTGAAGGTGGTAATTAAGCCAATGATTGAAAAAAAAAGGCAACATTTAATGCTGTTATGTTAGGTGAGGCTACAGACCATCAAATGAAATTTTAACTGTCACACGTTTTGTGATTTGTTGATGAGAAAGAAAGGCTTCAAGAAAGGTTTAGGGGATAAGTCGATGTCAGTAAAGTCAGAAGTCACCGACAGAAGTTGTACATTGTTGTACACATTCACTTAATTTGGTACTCTCTCAATCAGCTTCAAGAGTTAATGAAATCTAAATTATTATTAATATTTTTTTGCAATATTTTTCAAATGTGGAACAAAAATGCATGTTGAACCAGTCTTCAAACAACTGTTTTGTCACCTAAGCCCTTTTATTCAGTTTCCAAATTACCAAAAGGGATTGCTTGTTATTGCCTTTTAATGTTCTTGGGTTCATTGTATGATAAATTAGCATTGGTTTTAATTTGCATTCAGCTTTGGCATTTCTCCTGAGTAGAAATGTTAATCTATCCTTGGGTGCTTTATAACCTAGTGTTGTTGCCTCTTTTCTTGCCAGAAAAGTTCTTGTTGACATTTTTTTCCAGAATAGACCAGTTTTATCAACATTGAGGATTT
>NC_142937.1:73087943-73092943 GCF_046866305.1 Octopus bimaculoides | reverse complement strand
TAACCTATTTTCCTTGTGATGATCTAGCACAATTATTTTCCTTACGATGATCTAGCACAATTCATGAGGAAAGTACCAATTTCTGACAAGCTGGTCATATTGGGAGATTTCAATGCAAGAGTTGGAAAGGATTATGTTTCATGGCCTGTTTTAGGTTGACATGGGATTGGAAAATGTAATTAAAATGGAGTAGCTCTTTTAACGTTTTGTACTGAGAATAATCTGGTTATCACCAACACTCTGTTTAAGCAGAAAAATAAATATGAAACCACCTGGATGCACCCAAGATCTAAGCACTGGCATCTCATAGATTATATTCTGATCAGAAAACGTGATATGAAAGATGTTTCTAGCATTCAGGCCATGAGAGGAGCAGGGAACTTTTCTTGAAGATTGTTTGACCACAATGGCAACACTGGGATACCTGCCAAGCCAGACCTGTTCCCTTGATGTTCCCAAGCCTTTTTTTTTTTTTGCCATTTATTGAATCTGTTTGAGACATTTTAGACTAAGTTACAAGTGCATTTTTAGGTTTCTGCCAACCAACCAATTCAATGATTTTACTAGGATTTGGTGTACAGGAAGTACCTGTGCAGATGAATAATTTTCAGTGGATGTACTTTGCACTGCACTACTCCCACTATTGGCCCAAGAAGACTTTCACCGGTGTGACATGTAAATTGACAAAACCAGGAACTTCCAAGGTTTTATTTCAGAGATTCCCTTCCCCTAGGTAGATTACCAACCAAGGTTAAAGAGTTTCTACCTGCCCATGAGGTTAGCTATCCCGTTCCAGACACCAAACCAACACTCAAATACTTTATAAAGGGATCAAATATCACTCCGATGACCGACATGGAGTAGCTCATTCATACATAAAAGAAAAGAAAAGAAAAGTATGATATGTGATTTGCAAATGTAAATAAGAATTGATAGGTAATATATATATAAATATAAGAAATTATGTAATAAATATAAATAAGTATGTATATGAAAGTAAAAATATACATATTTATACATATAAAGGAAAAGGCATGATGTATGAAGACGAATTAAATAAGAAAGCCCTCGGAACTTTCCAGAGAGTAGCTCATCCCCGGAACTTTCCAGAGAGTAGCTCATCCTCGGAACTTTCCAGGGAGTAGCTCATCCTCGGAACTTTCCAGGGAGTAGCTCATCCTCGGAACTCACCATGAAATCCCATCCTGGGAACTTCCCAGGAAGACTTCGGAAATTTCCAGAAAGTGCCACATTCGGAAATTTCCAGAAAGTGCCACATTCGGAACTTTCCAGGAAGTCCCACCCTCAGAACTTTCCAAGAAGTGCCACCCTCGGAAATATCCAGGAAGTAGTTCATCCTCGGAACTTTCCAGGAAACACAATCCACGGAACTTTCCAGAAAGCAGTTCATCCTAGAAAATTTCCAGGAAGACTTAGGAAATTTTCAAGAAGTGCCGCCCTCGGAAATTTCCAGGAAGTGCCACCCTGGGAACTTTCCAGGATGTGCCATGGGATCCTCAGAAAGTGCCACCCTCGGAACTTTCCAGGGAGTACCACACTTGGAACTTTCCAGGAAGTTCTACCCTCGGAACTTTACAGGATGTGCCATGGGGATCCCCAGTAAGTACCACCTTCAGAACTTTCCAGGAAGTGTCACCATCGGAACTTTCCAGGATGTGCCATGGGGCTCCCCAGGAAGTGCGATCCTCGGAACTTTCCAGGGAGTCCCACCCTCAGAACTTTCCAGGAAGTGCCACCCTCGGAAATTTCCAGGAAGTAGTTCGTCCTCAGAACTTTCCAGGAAGTAGTTCATCCTAGAAAATTTCCAGGTAGACTTAGGAAATTTCCACGAAGTGCCACCTTCGGAAATTTCCAGGAAGTGCCACCCTCGGAAGTTTCCAGGATGTTACCACACAACCACACTTGCACCTTAATGTTCCAAATAAGTACAACCAGCTATCACTCAGGTGCAAATATTGCTTAGTAACAAGGTACTGTGCTTTCATTAATTTTTTTTTTTTTTTTTGTGCCTATGTGGTTGTGAGATGGAAAGGAAATAATGGCTGAATTGATCACACTCTAAGAACTCCAAGCAACATTGCAAGGCAAGCATTAGACAGGCAACCTGAAGGAAGAAGGAAGATTGGACAACCTATGAAGATTTGGAAAGGATGCCTGAAGGATAAAGTGAAAGCAATCAGTCTCACTTGGTCTGAAATCAAAGAGGTAGCCCAAGATCATGTCCACTGGCTCAAGATAGTTGCAGCCCTGTGTACCTCTTTGAGTAATATGGACTATGTAGTTGTGAGTATTGTCACCTTCTTATATCCACACTGTTGACTCAGCAGAAGACTAAAAGATATGACATCTGGAATGACAGAAGGTTGAAAGCCAACACTAAGAGATCAACAAAACTCTTTGTAACACCAAAGATGAACTGAAGGCAAGGGTTATGGCAGCATTCATCAACTTTAACAAGGAGACCATCCAGAATAATTGCAGGAGATTCCATAGTCATCTGCAAGCCGTGGTTGAAGCCAATGGCGATTTTATTGAATAGATTTACTCTTTAATATTTCAAGATATTTTAATGTAATTTTGGTAAATATATCTGTTAAAATGAGATGTCAGTGTTATTTTTGTGTAATTTAGACAATTTATTCACCATACCCAGGTGGAAGGAAACTGTGGGAGGAGACCCAAGAAGACATAGGATGCAGTGGTGACGCCTGGTCTTTGAACACTGGGCCTCATGGAGGCAATGACTAGTGACTGAACCTTTGGCGATATGCTGTGCTTGAAAAGACCTGTCAAGCCAAGTGAAATCATAGCTGTAGCCATTGTCGGTGTCACATAACCGGCACCCATGCTGGTGGCACATAAAAAGCACCTTTTGAGCATTGGGCCTCACAGAGGTAATGTGTCCAATGCTGGTGTTGCACAACTAATAACCATGCCAATGGCACATAGAAAGCACCTTTAGAGTGCTGGGCCTCATGGAGGCAATGACAAATGACTGAGACCTTTTTACAATATGTTGTGCTTCAGAAGAAGACACATCAAGCCAAGTAAAATCAAAGTCATGGCAGATTCTGGTGTCACACAGCTGGCACCTGTGCCAGTGATATATAAAAGCACCCATTACATTCTCGGAGTGGTTGGCATTAGGAAGGGCATCCAGCTAAATCAGACTGGAGTCTGGTGCAGCCCCTCAGCTTGCCAGCTCTGGTCAAACCACCCAACCCATGCCAGCATGGACAATGGGAACTAAATGATGATGATGACGAAGATGATGATGTATTAAGTGTGCGTGTGTGTGTATCATTGTTCTGACATGACACGATAACTGTAAATGAGAATCACTATCACGCAAGCAATGTCATTCATTTCCAGTCTTCTATAGAAAACATGTCTGGCCATGTGAAATATTATTGTCTTGCTTGGAAAGAGGTGAGAATAGGCAAGTGGAAGAACATCTGACTGTAGAAACCCTGCCTCAACTAAATTCATCTGATCCATGCAAGCATGAGAAGGTGAACACTAAATGATGATGATGATGATGATGACAACAAGGACAACAATACATGTATAGACACAGAAATTCAGGTTGCCCAGTGCACCAGTAACATTGGGCCTTCCTGATTGTATAAGTTTAACCTTACATCTAGATCATTAGCAGGTAGAAAAATGACTAAATTATAGCTTCAGATAACCCAGGGAAGCTATTTTTCACTTACATAATATATTGTATTATTCAATGTCTGTTTTCCAAAATACGTTTATGCCAGATTAAAGAAAGTATTATTAATTTGTTAATACAAACTTCCAATCTGATCACAAGACATACAGTTTACATCTGAACTACAATGTTCAGTGTTCAATAAATGCTAATTACTATAACATAGTAATTGCTTACATTAGCTACAGAGCCACTAATGTGTAAGAGGTGTAGACTTAATTGAATTAATCCTTAGATAAGCCTGATATTTATTTTATCAACATCAGACTGGCATAGGGCAAAGGGAAGCTTGACAAGATTTCAACATAACCCTTTAGCATTCAAATTACTCTATCAAATGTAATTTTTGTTTTATTCACGTAGCTTTAATTAATCATGCATTATCCTTGTTGCTTTAAGATTTTGATGATGTGATTGTATGTATTTAAAAATGATATTGTAGGGTTGGTGTGATAAGCTGGATCTGGCTAATTTCAACATAAGACAAGTTTGGGTTGAATATGGCTGGTTTAAATGTTAAGGGGTCAAAACAAAAAGAAACAGAACCGAAAACTGTCGGGCACTGATCCACTTTTCTGTCTGCCATTCTAATTTCCTACCATTCTATTTTTAACAAATCACCATGGACGTGTGAGTGCACAGATATATCCTGTATATATTATCCAGTATATGTAACTGAGATGGTATTTAATTAAAATATTCATTTGTATAGCATACTTATTGTATACACATTGTCAATAGTCCACCTACTGCAGAATTTGCCCAGAAATAGCATCTCTTACGGACTTATTGTGTTAAAAACACAATCAATATCAGAGAGAGAGAGGAAAATTTGTTTCAGCAGTGACCAGTAAGAGAACCAGCTGCATTTCAGCTTTTGTGGGCCTTTTCTCACACATAAAAACACCATTCATTCCTACACACAGAATATTCATTCCTACACTCAGAATATTCAGTGTGATTCAGAATGTGACAAGGCGGGTCATTTGAAATACAGGTACTATTTATTTTTGCCAGCTGAGTCGACTGGAGTAATGTGAAATAAAGTGTCTTGCTCAAGGACATGATGCAATGTCGGGTATTGAACTCACAACCTAATGACTGTGAGCTGAATCCCTTAATCACTTAGCCACATACCTTCATGTACATACAAACATACATACATACATACATACATACATACATACATACATACATACATACATACATAGATATGTTGAACTATTCAGACATTTGCAGTTACTCTATCCAGATTACAAGT
>NC_142937.1:73080443-73082943 GCF_046866305.1 Octopus bimaculoides | reverse complement strand
TATCATATACTCATTCCTAACATTGGCATCAATGTATTACAAATGAAAGTTTATGCAGAAACTTGCCCAAGATAACAACTACAATTGCTCAAAGAGGGTTATGATTTGCATGGTGCCACTAGAGAAATATGCAGGAAGTTACACACAAGCTACTATTGTTGGAACCAGCTCACAGGTCACACAGTAGAGGAAGACCTGCTCGAACATTCATCGATCAACTCTCAGATGATACAATCCTCAGTAAGGAGCTGTTGCCAGGAGTAATGGAAAATCATGAATTGTGGAGAGACTTTGTCAGGAATGTTTGACTGTAGTTGCAATGAAGATGATGAAAATGGGCACAGAGCTAAAGATTTGGAAGGTGTATAGAGATGAAAAAATGACAAATTGGAAAAATTGTTAGAGTATCTGACAAAATGACTCTTTACATTCTGAGTTCAAATCCCACCAAAAACAACTTTGCCTTTATTCATTCCAAGGTCAGTGTAATAATGCACCAGCCCAATTGATAGAATATTTAAAGCATTGGATAACATTTTTGCAATATTTGTTCCAGCTATTTACATCCTGAGTGCCCTGGCTGGTGACGTGATCGAACTGACCTTGTCTGTCTCAACTTCATAAAACAAGAAACCTTTGTGTTTGTGCTATGAAATTTTTAAGGCAATAATATAGTTTATGTGTTTAAATAATCACCAAGGGTCATTTGTCACAGATAGAATATGATTAATCATACCACTATGAAACTGGTACTTATTTTATCACTATTTAACTGGTACTTATTTTATCAATGAAAGGCAAAGCTGGTCTCAGTGAAATTCGAGCTCATAATCTTTTATCTTTCACTTTCTTCCTTTTTTGAACTGCACCCATGCTGGGTCACCACCTTGAAAAGTTTAGCTGAACAATTCAACCCCAGTACTTATTTATCTTTTAAGTTTTAATTTTTACTTATTCTGTTAGTCACTTTTCCTGAAATGCTAAATTACAGGGACCTAAACAAACAACATCACTTGTCAAGTGATTGTGGTGATGGTAGTAGAGAGAGGAAAAAACAAAAGCACACACACACACACACACACATATGCATATGTGTTAGTGTACGCATAAATATATACATATATATGTGTGTGTGTGTGTGTGTGTGTGTGTGTGTGTACATAAATTTAAACAGACAGATAGATAGATATGGTGGGCTTCCACCCAGTTCCCATCCTCCAAATTCAATCACAAGGCATTTGTCAGCCTGGGGTCTATAATAGACGATGTGTGCTCAAGGTGCCATGCAGAGGGACTGAAGCTAAAAACTATTTGCTTGCAAAGAGAACTTCTTAACCACATAGCCAAGCCTACACCTAATGTTAAAAGGGGGGAAAAAAACAAAGTAACTAAATGTCACAAGGCATTTTTTATCCAACATTGCCTATTCTGGAGTTTATTGTTTTCTAACATTGAAACATAAAACCACATTCGTTTTCTTTGTTATTTATTTTGGTGCAAATGGAGCGGTATAATTGATTTATTGCCCTCAGAATGACCCAATATATTTTATCGATCACAGGAAGATTAAAGACAAAGTTACCCCCATTGGAATTTGAAATCAGAAAGGAAAGAATCATGACTAATTGCTTCAAGACATTTTCTCTGACATTCAATCGATTCTACCAAACCATCACTCAGGAGATTAATTAATTAATTAGACATATATCACACCAAATATCTCATATGAAATATACATTATATGATGTATATTTAGTTTACTGATTAAAATAGCTTAACAGCATGAAGCAACAGGATTTATTAAAATGTGCAATTAGCTAATTAGTAGATGTTTAAAATAGGTAACACCTAGCAAACATAATAAGCAAAACAAGAGAACGTCATCAGAAAATATGTGTAATTATTTTTTGATATAAATAAATAAAAAAAATATATCGAACTTAAGCTATAAATAGTTATTAGTTTCAAGATACAGAAAAGCTTAAAGATTTATAGTCTACACGCATATACACACATATATATTTATATACATATGCATGTGTGTATGAGTGTATATGTGTGTATGTGAATGTGTGTGTATACATAAATGTATGCATATACATATATATGTGTATGTCTATACATATATATGTGTGTGTGTGTGCGTGTGTGTGTATATATATATATATATATATATATATATATATATATATATATATATATATATATATATATATATGTATACACCTTTGAGCAGACAGCCTTAGAGTGAGCAAAATTGTATAAGAGAGTTTGTTTCAACCAGCATTAACATGTTAAGGGTTACAGACATGACTACACTGATCACATGAACTACTTGGTAAGAAGGGTGGTTTTTGTTACCCTGCACGGCATAAAACAAAACCTGTCAAAGGGTGGATGAACTCAATAGAGTCAACAGCCATCCAACAGCTGGAAGTATTAAACTCCTGATCATTGAGAGAGAAGGACCCCTACTTCTCATTAAAACTCAATAGAGAAC
>NC_142937.1:73050443-73075443 GCF_046866305.1 Octopus bimaculoides | reverse complement strand
ATATATATATACTCCAAATTTACAGAAAACAAAAGACAAAGACAGGTGAGGGAATGACAGGCAGATGTATTAGTTTGATGCTGAGAAAGAATGGAAAAGTCTTTGATGTTTCAAGCCTATGCTCTTCGACAGAAAGGGATGAGGGGGAAAAACTGAAGAGAGAAAAAAATGTGTGGAGATGAACAGTTCAACATGATGAAAATATATATATTTGTTTTCCTAAAATTAAGATTTTATTCTCAAACAGCTGATGCACCATGTACATACATACTTAGATGGTAGACCCTCCTGCCATTAATGACAGATGAAGGTTCTGTAATTTCATTTTGAACAACCTTCACTGATAATTTGTTTATAGCGATTAAATGGTTGTGCTGTACATTAGCTCACTTCCTCCATCAAATCAACATTGCTTGTACAAGTGCATGATGTGCCACACGTCAGATGTCAAAATGATCACAGAGTAGCATAAAAGGAAGTATTTGGCTCAAGAACACAATGCACCACCTTGTCCAAGAATCAAAACCATGATCTTGCAATCCTAGGTCCAACACCCTAACTACTGGTCCATATGCCTTTACATATACATATATATATATATATACACATGCATGCATACATACAGACACATATAATCTCATCTAGCAGTTCCTTTTGACATACGCTTCTCACTGTAATCTTCCAAATTGTAAAACCTTGGACATGATTTGAAGGAAATTTGGCTGCTATACCTAGTACATCAAACACCAGCATGGAGGTCTCTCTCATTAGCTTATTGTCATTGTATATTCCAGGAACAACGGTAATCAAACAAAACTACAATGTAAAATGTTCCGGTCATGACAGTCCTATTGCTTGTATATCAGGAAATTTTTTGTTCGATGTAGCCTTTATTTAAGAAGCTAGCATGTGATTTTTAAGTGATAAAACTGATATCTGTAGCAAGTAGAACAATCAGCTGTCAGCCATGTACAGAACAGAACTGTCTACAATAAATGATTCTCTATCTCTGTCTAACACTTTCTATTTCATGTTATCAATATAGGTGACTGGACTAATGTGTTAATTAGTTCATTACTCTATAGAAGTGATCACCTTCAGAGATGGTGTAAGTTCTGATTTACTAATTATGACAGAAAGGAAAGGTTTTTTTTCACTCAATATATACATAGTGCCATTTTAAAGGTATTATATATGTGTGTGTTAGGCGGTGAGCTGGCAGAATTGTTAGCATGCCAGGTGAAATGCTTAGCGGTATTTTGTCTGCCGTTACATTCTGAGTTCAAATTACGCCAAGGTCGACTTTGCCTTTCATCCTTTCAGGGTTGATTAAATAAGTACCATTTACACACTGGAGTCAATGTAATTGACTTAATCCCTTTGTTTGTCCCCTCTATGTTTAGCCCCCTGTGGGAATTAAAGAAATAAAAATTATATATCCATGTTGCTGTGTGGTAAGAGGTTTGCTTCCAAACCACATGGTTTCAGGTTCAGTGCAACTGTGTGACATTTGGGCAAATGTTTTTTTCTGTAGCCTCTTGCTGACCAAAGCTCTGCAAGTTGATTTCTAAAATGGGAAGTGAAAGAAAATGAAAATTATTGTATAAATGTATGTGTAAATATATATATATATATATATATATATATATATAGAGAGAGAGAGAGAGAGAGAGAGAGAACGATATATTACATACACAAGCATATATATACACACACATTTACATACACACACACATTCATACATACATACATGCATACATACATACATACATACATACATACATACATACATACATATGCATGCACGTACGCATGTATATATGTCTCCCACAGGTATTGGCTTGCAAAAGTTCAGGAGGAACATATCAGCAATTTCCTAAACGTGTAGAAGGGTCTGAAAGAAGGTAATAAGTTTTGCCTCTTTCTCCAAACCCAGCAAGTGAAATATATATTTGTGTGTGCAAATGTCTCTGTGTTTGCATCTCTCTCTTTCTCTCTCTCTCTCTCTCTCTCACTATATATATATATATATATATATATATGTGTGTGTGTGTGTGTGTGTGTGTGTGTATGTATATATGTATGTTTAAATACACTTTATTTAAAAGCAGCAGAAATATAACAAAAGCTGTTACTCAGAGTTTCACGTTCCCGTTCATTGGACATACACACACACCTACCCACAAGTTGGTCCCTACTTCTCCAACGTTTGGAAGGTCTTTTTTATCCTTAAAAGTGGTAATGACCTTAAATGGTGTTGTTTTATTCCCCACCCCCTGTCCTTCCTTCTTTCACTAATCTGTATGACAATGCGTATACAAGGTCTGATCAAAAAGTATCTGGATTGTTGCCATAGTAACAAAGCTAAAGCATGCAGAGTGAAGCCGCTTGACACAGATTGACCTTAAACTCTGCTGTGCATGTGCACTAAGTTTTAACATTCTAGCTCACTTACAGCAGTGCTTGGAAGGAGGGTGTGTAGTGTGTGGTTGTGGCATTGATCATGAGAAAGAAAGTTGTCATGGTGATACCTGCTCAGAGGCCTACCCAAAGATGCAGAGCAGAAAGTGTATGGAGAGGAGTGTATGAGCTGCACACAAGTGTATGAGTGGTTCAGACATTTCCAAGATAGTTGAAAATGTCAATAGTGACGAAACTTCTGGGAGACTCACAACCAGCAGAACTGCAAAAAACATCACAGATGTGCATGCAGCTATGAGGGGAAATCGGCGAATCACCATCCGTGAGTTATTAGAGGATGTGCAGATTAGTTGTAGTTCAGTTCAGATATGTATATGCAATATGCAATAATCTTCTTTCAACTTTTGTCTACCAAATCCACTCACAAGGCTTTGGGTGACCAGGGGCTGTAATAGAAAGCATTAGCCAAAGGTGCCATGTAGTGGGACTGAATCAAAAACCAGGTGACTGGAAAATTGGGATGTAAACTTCTTAACCACACAGGCATGTCTGTGCTTATCTATCTATCTATCTATCTATCTATCTATCTATACTCTTCCGCTTCTTGTGGAAGGGAAGCGTTCCGATGGTTAGGCGATCCATTTGCTGTCACAGCCGCTAAATGGAGGGCTGGGTATGCCGTGGTTGATGATGCGCAGACATGCGCTGAGACTGCGACATCTCTGGTGCTTCCTAGACGACGGTGAACAGGTGTGGTCGCCGTTTGTGCGGCGCGCTTTCCCGCAGCTCGTCTCCTTAGCCGAACTGCAGTCATGGATTAAACAGAGACCTAGGCTCGGCGAATGGCACCACGAGTGTCGCGTTGCTCTCAAGCAACTCTGCCGTCCGGGACCAATCTTGTGCAACTTTGATTCCACAAAAGCGTTCTATAGAGGATTAGTGGAAGGGAGGTGCGACGACGATCTCGGGCAGAATCTGGGCATCGACGAGGAACACCTGACCCGCCTGTTCAGGACAACTTTCAGGCCGGGACCTATGGACAACCACCAGAGATCCCTGGCCTGGCAGTGCTATTGAGAAGCATTACCCGTTCGGGATAAGCTTTACAGACACGGTTTGAGACACACCGGACCGACATGCCCGAGATGCGGTCAGAGCGACGAAACCGTTCTGCACGCACTCGTGCAGTGTCCAAAGATTTCCTACCTGTGGGCTTATGCCGAACGGCTGCTGTCACGTGTGGGACGAGTCTGCCTGTCAGCCGAGTCTATTGTGCAAATTGCTCCACCACCGTCCCTCAACAGGGAAGGCAAGGCAGTGTTCATCATACTGGTGGCCATGGTGAAAGAATGTGTGGTGGACCCGAGCGAAAGGATTAGAGACGAAAGCTTACCTCTCTGGCCAATCGCTCATCAACTTTTTCAAGTATCACTTGAAAAGGAAGGTGAGAATAGAGAGATAGTTTTTGTCTCGTGAAAGTTTCATTAAAAGGTGGGTGAATGTAGCAAAGATGGTGCGTGCGAGTGACGATACCTCTTTGAGCATGATCCTATAAATCGAAAAAAAAAAAAAATTTTTTTTAAAAGAGAGAGAGAGAGGACTTCGCTCTCATGTGTCTATTCCCTGCTGAGGTTACCATGGTCTTTTCCGTAGGCTTTTCTCTCCATGGATAAACCTAATGTTACCCCATTTTACACAATTGACATTTTCTGTGATATACGATACCCCCTTTTTTTTTTTTTTTGCCCCTACCGATCCTTTTTGATCGTTTTTTTTTTTTTTTTTTTTAAAGAAAAGCTCTACAGTTGTATTTGTCCCCTCTGTGTGCAGCCCTGTGTGGCTAATAAAAGAAAGTTATCTATGTATATATATATATATATATATATATATATAACATGTATATAATGATTGAAGGGAATGGAAAATGGAGTTCACGAGAATCTTTATTCATCACAATTGTTTCAACCCATCTTACATCAGTCCCTTGTGGATACGATACTGTACAACTGGTTGTGTTGCATCCTCTGCTGCAAATGCATCTCATCAAGTTTCTTGTTTTAAAGGAGATACCTCACTAATATACTGAATATACACAAACATATGTACATACACATACACTCATATATATCCTTAAATTCACTTATGCCTAAACACTGTTTGGTGCTGCTGCTACTACTGAATATATGTATGGAGAGAAAGGAGAGGAAGAGACAGACAGACAGACAAACAGACAGACAGACAGACAAACAGACAGACAGACAAACAGACAGACAGAGACAGAGAGAATGTGTGTGTGTGTTCATGTATGTGTGTGTTCATGTGTGTGTGTATATGTGTGTGTGTGTGTGTGTGTGTGTGTGTGTGTGTGTGTGTGTGTGTGTGCATGTATGTATGGAGTAATTGAAACAAGAGAAGTCAAAAAAGTGAAGCTAAATTATATTATTTATAATTCATATTTAAACCTCAGGACATTAAATAAATAATATAATGATTCAAAACCAGTAATAATTGACACCCTGAATCTTTAAAATTATCAATATATACAATGTATATAAAATAATTATCATTTAATGTCCATGTTCCAAACATGTGTGTGTGTGTGTGTGTGTGTGTGTGTGTGTGTGTGTGTGTGTGTGTGTGTGTGTGTGTGTGTGTGTGTGTGTGTGTGTGTGTGTAAAAACATTGAGAGTTGAAATGAAACAAGTTTTAGATCAAGATTTTGAAATGTTTTATTTTATTAAGAATAGACAATAAAATACTCATTTGAAAATTTTTCATTGACATGCATTCAAAACACAGACAACTACTTTTACATCTACACACAGAAATGAGATAACTGTCAAAGAGAAAGGTGCTTTGCTTGTTGCATGAAGTCCAAAAGGAGTTTTTATATTTTTTTTAATTAAATCAAAAACACTTTTATGAACACTTTCAATGTAAATTCTTGGTTGTCTAGCCTGGAATATTTGACAAGCATATTTCAACACCTTAATAGCCTGAACAGAAGCATGCAAGACAAATATAAAAATATCCTCAAATCTACAACAAACTAACATTTCAGAAAAAAGATAGTAATTTTGAAAAAATTAAACTACAGATGGGAATTTAATTAAATGACTCCTTTAGCATTAACTCTTGTAAAAGGAATGTCACCTATTAATGTTCAGTGTTTGACAACTCCAGAAGAGAAATTTAGCATTGATTTTTTTTCTTTTTTTAATTATTTAACATAAAGGAAAACAATTGCATTCAAAGCCCTTTCATGGGAATTTGAACTGATAGTGGTTTTAAATTATTTTAGGATGAAGAATTGGTTTCTAAATCTAATTAAAATCAAATGTGAGATGTTGTCTCTAGAAAACTTTTGGTTTTGCATCAGGCAAGACTATCCTTCCATAGCATAAGAATTATTGTCTGTTTTGATTCAATTTTCAAAGATATATTTACATGAAATAGGATTTCCTTCACTGAATAGCATTAAATGTAAATAATCTTATAAAAGAAACTGCTGAATATATGTCCCATAGGGAAAAAAATTCACTAAAGAATCACAAGTTCGATTTCACACAAGCATGATTTATAAAACATGAGAAGCAATACTACTCAATGTATTTTTTCTTAACCTTTAATTTCAAAACACTTTTTAAAATTTTTTATATGAAGTGCATCAGTAACTTATTTATTTTGTCTCTATTGTGCCATGAAATCAAAAAGATTGAGAACCACTGGTTTAGAGAGACAGTGAATCAATGAATAAGAATGAGACAGTGACATAGATAAATAAAATAAGAAACTTTTTCTCAGGAAAATGAAATGATGAATAGAGGAAAGAAAGACAATAAGTTAAATGTAGAGAGTGAAAGCTACTTTGTATTAGAATAGACAGGTTGATAAACAATATAAAGAAATGTCTTTTAGCATAGTAAAACCAAAGGTGGTAAGTGATGTGGACAGTAGAACTATGCACAAATGTTTGTATGAGAAATTTGTAGAGTTGTGTCCAACGAGAAAAGAAATGAAAGAAATGACACACAAAAATCTATGTAAAATGTTTAGCAAGTGACTGTTAGTAATGATAACAGGATATTATGTTATTTTGCCATGTTTGTAATGTAAATATGCATAACAAGTACTTCTTCTGAACAAGAAGAATCTCTTGATGTATGAAGATACATTTTCAATTAATAACCAGTTGATCTTGGAATAATTTATGCCTGTATACTTCAGGCTTCAAGCATATTTGAAGAGGGTTGTAGTCTTTTTTCTTTTTCATGTCTGAACAAATAATATGTGCTGATTATATCTTGCTTTAAAGGTATTTTCAGCCAGGCATTATATAATGTTTTGTATAAGTATTTTTGAAAGCTTTTATTATCTAGTTGGCAACTACCAACGTTATGGTGGTTGCTTTAATGTAATAAAGTATGAGCATTTGAGTGTATCAGATTTTCTCTGTTGAATTGTCAGTACAACTATAGCTAACATTAACATTGTTTTTGTTAAAAATATTTTGGAAATTTATGGTGTGTAAGGTTTTTTTTTTTTCTTTTTGAGGTTTTGAAAAATTTGAGTGATATTACAACTGACACTTCAACTAAACAGTAGGCTGCATGTTATAATCCTCAATTCTCAACCTTTTTTAAATCTGTTTTTGCTTGTATATGCAATGACGTATCATTATAAGATATCGACTTTGCCTCAAGCAGAGGAATTTAATGTTCTAACAAAAATCTCTTCACCATTTGATTAGTTGAGGTTGATTTTGAAGTTCTAATATGATCGTTTCTTTTGAGACAATTTGAAATGCAATGAACTTTGATTACTAAATTTATATACATTGATCACCAATGAAAAAAATAACAAAAATGCATTTTGCAAAATAGCATTTACAAAATAATATTTGCATTTATTTTTCTGATCATTTCATTGCTATCTCAGTGTTATTCTCATTTCTCTTTATCTCCCTCTATTTTATCTCATAATGTTCCAAATTCTTTCTGTTTAAATTTAATCATAATTTTATGTAATTTATTAAATCATTTCTTTATTGTGATTTATGTATTGCATTAGACTTTATATATATCATAGACTATCAGATGTTGTCATACACCGCTGGACACAGTGTGCTTCCTTAAATTGTTGTAGCTTTGAAATGATAGCTTCTCTTTCTTGTTCATATAAGTTCTGTATATGATTTCACAAAATAAGTACAATTCCTAGTCCAATAATTATATTCATTTTGCTTTCATTGTTTTCATTATAATCTATCATATTTAAGTAATCTGCTTGTAAACCCTACGATCAAACCCATAGTAGTAAAACCCTGATTGTTTTCAACATTCCCCCAACTCAGAGGCTATTATTTTTCCAGTTACCATCTTCTGCAAACCCTTTGTCTTTGCCTCCATATTCTGCAAGGGGTCTTATCCCAATCAACATTTATTTGTGACTTCATGATAAAGCAATAAATCAAACAGAACAATGCTTTGCACTGTTCCTTTTACCTCCTCACATTGTGAGTTCAAATCCTACCAAGGTCAACTTGGTGTTTCATCTTTCCAAAGCTGATAAAATAAAGTACCAGTTAAGGATCATCTTAATCGAGTAATCTTTCCTCAAATTTGTCATCTTGTGTCTATCTTTTACTTGTTTCAGACATTTGAATGAGGCCATGCTGCGGCACCACCTTGAAGAATTTTTAGCTGGATGAATCAATCCCTGTATTTTTTTAAAACCTGGCACTTATTCTATCAGTCTCTTTTGCTGAACTACTAAGTTACAGGGATGTAAACACACCAAAACCAGTGGTCAAGCAAGGGTAGTGGTGATAGAGCAAACACACACAAAGGCACAAAGACACAAAGACACACACACACAAATTAATGCATACATACATACTGCCCTAATTGTGAAGAACTGTACGTTGGCCAGACAGGTAATGCACTATCGGAACGCTCATGTGTGCATTAACAACAGATTAAAAACCCAGAAGTCCGCCAAATACAGCTGAGTAACCATCTGGCAACATGTGGTCGTGAAACTTTTATGATATTTCCATTCCATAAGCTTTACAACCTGAATGAAATTGAGAGAAAATGCAAAGAAAAGGACTTTATTAAGAAATTCAAGCCCACTCTTAACAAACAATGATTAAATTTATCTTACTTGGGGTTTAAAAATCTTATCCCTATAACTAAAACACAAAAAAATCTCTCAAATGTCATCATTTCTAAAAATAAACCTGGCATCATTTCTAAAAATAGCCAAACACCTACTGCTGCTGTCCAAAGGTATAGGTATAAAAGACAAAAAACCAGCCAGTCGGTTACAGTCTGTTACAGTCTGTCAGACGAAGGCCTTGATGAATGCCACTAGGCATGAAAATACGTATTAGCCTTTATATATTTAATTCTCTATATTGAATACTCAATATTTCATATATTCAATAAGACATTCAATACTTCATTTTATTTTACCATTTATTTTTATATTATATATTATATATTCCATATTCTATATCCCACATTAATTTTGCAAGAATATAAATAAAACATAAAAAACAGACAGAGTTGGAACTCTTTTAAATAAAATAATATATTCCTCTATACACGATCATACAAAACCCTTTTTTTTTGTATTTATGTTTATTCACATATATATATATATATATACACTGGCTCTTGTGCGGGTGACACATGAGGTTTCTCGAGCAAGATGAGTGTGGCCTTTGCCAGTACCGCCTGACTGGCCTTCGTGCGGGTGACACGTAAAAGCACCCACTACACTCTCTGAGTGGTTGGCTTTAGGAAGGGCATCCAGCTGTAGAAACACTGCCAAATCAGATTGGAGCCTGGTGTAGCCATTTGGTTTCACCGGTCCTCAGTCAAATCGTCCAACCCATGCTAGCATGGAAAGCGGAGGTTAAACGACGACGACAATACGTACAGACATATATATATATATATATATATATATATATATATATATATATACCGCCTGACTGTTCGAGCGAGATCGTTGCCAGTGCCCCTGGACTGGCTCTTGTGTGGGTGACACATAAAAGACACCATTTCGAGCGTGGCCGTTTTCGTGCGGGTGACACGTAAAAGCACCCACTACACTCTCTGAGTGGTTGGCGTTAGGAAGGGCATCCAGCTGTAGAAACTCTGCCAAATTAGATTGGAGCCTGGTGTTGCCATCCGGTTTCACCAGTCCTCAGTCAAATCGTCCAACCCATGCTAGCATGGAAGGTGGACGTTAAACGATGATGATGATGATGATGATGATGATATATATATATATATAAACCAATTAAAATCCTATATAGCAGTGTTTCTCAAACTTTTCATGCCAAATTGCAATATCACCCACCTATCAGCCAAAAAATGCTCCATCACCCACCTGTGTAAAAAAAAACCTGACACAACCCCCCCACCAAAAAAAAAAATCCCTAGGATCCCCCTCCCTTGTATCATTTGACACGCACACAATATTGTAGACTCATTGCCCTGTTAGTGCTGTTTGGACTAAATATACAGTTGTTTACAAATCCCTTATTGTGGGTCTAGTTTTGCCATTAACGTGAATAAAATTCTAACGTTAGCTCTATATTATGCAGACAGATTAACTTCTGAAAACTTGTGCTTTCTTTTACACTGATTTTCATTTTCCCCAAATGAACCATTGATCAAAAGTACCAATGCAAAAATAATTAATTATTGTATTATAAAGGAAAAGAATAAAACTTCTTAATGAGAACCATGTGTCTGGTGTAATGCAGCTAGTGCAGATACATTCGGTTTCAAATTTGTCAACTTTAACTGCAAGTTTCCTTGTTGTATCACATCCAGTCCAATTCTTTTATAGGAAAATAAAGTTCCAGCATGCTTAAAACGAGATTCAACCAAGTATAAAGTAGGGAAAGCAAGCGAAAGTAATTTAAGATGTTTCCACAGATTGGGGTAGGAATCTAATATACTCTGATGGTACCACAAACCTTTTTTGCCATTATGGCAATATTGCGTTGTGGCATCATTGTCATTTTGTAATTCTAGCAATTCCTCCTGAACATCATCTTCACAATTGACTGCATTGACCTCGAACAGATTGCTATACTAATTTAGAATATTCAGCACAATAACTTCTTGAAATCACTCCACCATGTTAAATCCTCATCAATCAATTCATCTTTCAAAGAATCAAGTTGTGGAAATTGATGGAATTGACGTTTTGAAATGTTAGTCTTAAACAACACCAATTTCGAAATGAAGGTAGTGATAAACAATTTACAATCAATGAGAGTTTTTCTGTTTCCTTGCAATAACTTATTCAAATCATTTAATTTTGTGAATATATCACAAAGAAAAAAGATATTGCATCTTGCAGCTATCAATGA
The DNA here is from genome assembly GCF_046866305.1 of Octopus bimaculoides. NCBI lineage: Eukaryota > Metazoa > Mollusca > Cephalopoda > Octopoda > Octopodidae > Octopus > Octopus bimaculoides. Next base: position 73,064,627 of record NC_142937.1, on the reverse strand, counting down.
AACGGATAGTGGAATATCTTCAAAGAAAAAGATATTAGATAAAACAGTTCAACAAAGCACAGTTTCCTTTTGACAGCCACCACACTTCAGTATGGTATAAGAGTTTAGTATGGTCCTCATCATTTCTCAGACAGAGTTGACAGAAAATTCAATCAGACAAGGAACTGGACTTCAATTTGTTCACAGTTTGGTAACTAACTGTAGCACATCATTCAATCTACTGTTCATATTTTTTGCCACTAAATACTGCCGGTGTGCCAAGCAATGAACAGTTAGTATCTGGTGGGAAATTTCACACTTTAGGAGATATGGAAAATCTCTGTATCTTCCTATCATCGAAGGGGCTCCATCAGATGCACAGGCAAGAATATTACTGAGTGGGATATTATGTTCAAAAAGGAAAGACTTGAGAGTGTGAAAAATAGCTGCACCTTTTGAATCAAGCAGAAATTTCTCTGTGGACAGCATTTTCTCACAAGATTGAAGGTCTTCACTGAAATACCAAACATATACCTTTATCAAACATTGATTGTCCACAACAATTGACTCATCCACTTGTATAGAAATTTCAGAACGCTGGAGAATATTAATGTGCTGATGTTTGACATCATTGGCCATTTCATCAATCCATCAAGAAATTATGTTATTACTAAGTGGGATCTTCTTCATAATGTTATTGGGTTTTTCATGCATAATGGTTAACAAAACCTCTTCGATAACTGGACGATGTAATGCTTCTCTAATTGTGTGAGACTTCCCAGACTTAGTAACAAGCAATGCAATGTTGTATGATGCAATCAACTTGTCATTCTCCTGTTTACTAATTCCCTGGAGTAGTGTGTGGAATTTTTGTATTTGCTTTTTGAAAGAGGAGCTCAGTTGCAAGAAGTATGATAGCGGCTTGTCCTTCTTGTCAGAATGCTTTACATCAAAGTGATACTTCAAGCATGAAAGTTTCATTGCTTCGTTGGTCAATGTTTGATAGCAAAGAAGGCATATTGGTAACTAACAGTCCTGAGGAGAGGGAATAAATCCAAATGATAAATAATCACTACTGTACTGTTGACAAATTTTCTTGACTGAAGGCATCAGTATAGTGAAAATGTGAAAATGAGTTTCTTATTTCATTACTGCCCACAAGGGGCTACACAAAGAGGGGACAAACAAGGACAGACAAATGGATTAAGTCAATTATATCGACCCCAGTGCGTAACTGGTACTTATTTAATCGATCCCGAAAGGATGAAAGGCAAAGTTGACCTCGGCGGAATTCGAACTCAGAACATAGCGGCAGACGAAATGCCGCTAAGCATTTCACACGTCGCATTAATGTTTCTGCTAGCTCGCCACCTTATAAAATGTGAAAATGAGTTTCTACAGACGACATTAAAAAGGCAGTATGGTATTCCCAAAGAGAAGAAAAAGTCAATAGAGCAGAATCAGATGATATGTCTTTACTGGTGCAAATACGGATCTAGTTCGTTTGGCTGCCAGCATTTCAAAAATTGAAGTTTATTGAAAATTTTAGAATTTGGCACATTAATGTACCTTTCCAAGCTAAATTTCTTGAGTTATTCAACTTTTTCTAGAAAAATATTTTTAAAAAGTTATAGATATTTAAAGTTTGATCATTTTCACCCAGTCAAGAAACACGATTTCAAAGCTGTCAATTTGTGCGTGACTGCACATTTTGTCAACATCTTGAAAATAGAACTTGTGTTTTGATATGAAACCACAGAATTATGCACAACATATAACCCCTCATAACTTTTTTATTTTACAGAATTTTCAGAAAATTTTTGTGAATTTGAATTCTATATGCAGGACTTCATACAATTATACAAAACAAAAAAAAAATGTAGTGGAGTGTGATTTAAGGCCTAGGCCTATTTGACTACTATATTTAGCATGCATGACAGCCATCTCAATGACTGTGACAAAAATATTCAATCGATAAACAAGTTCACTTTTTTAATACTCATGCAAGTAGTCAAATCAATAAAAGTGCATCCTTTATTCTAGGCATGCCTAGATGTCAGTAAATGCAGACTTAATTTCTAAACAGTCATTGTCACACACAAAATGTTCATATCACCCACCAAAATCTCAAATCACCCACCATTTTCTAGAAATTTGCCCATCATCCACTTGTAAGTTGAAATCACCTACTTTGGGAAGCTATGCTATATAAATTTTATCTCTAATTTTAATTGATATATATATATATATATATATATATATATATATATATATACATACATGTACACACAACAGGCTTCTTTTACTTTTCACCTACAAACTTCACTCACATGACTTTGGTCAGCCCAAGTCTATAGTAGAAGACACTTGCCGAAGGTGCCATCAGAACTATGTGGTTGAGAAGCAAACATTTTACCACACAGCTATGTCCGTGTCCATGTTGCAAATAATTGTTAACACAGTTACCAAAATTGCCATGTGGTTCATTTCATAATCATGTTGTTCCAGGTTCAATCCTACCACATGGTACATTGGTCAAATATCTTATATCTTAGCCTTGGGCTAACCAAAACATTGTGTTGTGTGTGTGTTAGCATGAAGTGAAAAACCATAAGAAATGAGAGCATCATTTCTTTAATCTAATCAATAACAACTGCTAATTCATATTAAGCCTTTCTTTAAATATGTTCATAGATCTCATTGCATAAAAAAGAAACAGATCGATTGCATGTGTGTGTGTGTGTGTGTGCATGCACATGCTTTAGAAAATGAAGAAATAATGCCAATACAAAGTGTCAACAAATTTCAACCAACACAAGCTAAAAGAATACCACAAAAAAATAAATAAATAAAAAACAAGAATAACGGTGAGAAAATTAGGCTCATAGAATTAATGAAGGAAATAATTCTTTGAAAATGTTTAAAAAAATGAGATAAAAAATCAATATTATGTGTAGTCTTGGTTTGGTTACATGCTTCTATTAACATTGCGATTATAATTTCCTTATAGGTTTCTATTTTCTTTTCTATCAACATTCATTGAGAATGCACCTAGGGTGAACATTGTAAGTGTTATAGGTCAGAGGTTACTGACATGATTCTCCATCTGATACGACCCCTTGGTAGAGGTGGTGGTGTTAGTGGTTTTTAGAGTGAGTGATGATGATGATGATGCTATGGTGATGTTAATGATTAATGATCATGATGGCAGGGGTTGGCAGCAGTGGGGGTGTGATAGTCATGATGGATGTTTGCGACCATGTTGATTATGGAGGTGGTAAAGATTATGGCAGTGATGTTGATGATGATGATGATGATGATGATGATGATGATGATGATGATAAATACAAGGACAAGTTGGTGTATGCGATGACAATGGGAATTGTGACGATGGTTGTGGTGGTGTTGAAGGTGGTGGGTATGGTTATGATGGTTACTTGTGGTCATTGTTATGATGCTGATGATGATAGTAGTTGTGGAGGTGGTGGTGGTGGTGGTGGTGGTGGTGGTTGTGGTGGTTGTTGTTGTTGTTGTTGTTGGTGGTGGTGGTGGTGGTGGTTGTGGTGGTTGTTGTTGTTGTTGTTGTTGGTGGTGGTGGTGACAACAATGACAGCAATGTTACTGATGGTTACAGCCACTATTCTACTACAATCCCCTTGACCGGTACCACTACTATTGCTACCATCACCCCCACGACCATTGCCATCACCCCCCACCCACACCACATCCATCATCGCAATCATCACAATCACCACTACCGCCACCACCATCATCATGACTACTACCACCACCACTACCAACACTGCGTGAGATTTACAATGACGTTAGCAGTGACAATAAAATCTCGACAATGTCATTTCGAAAATATTACCTGATTGATTCTAAGAAATTACTTTCATATTTCGTTTATTTCTTCAACTAAAAATTTCAACATTCCATCATTTCAGTTCAGTCTTCTATTAAACCTCAACAGATTTCTACAATAGAAACAATCCAGTACATTGCCAGTAAGATGTAATTCAGTGATCTTTTAAAGGCCATAAGTTTAAAAGGTTAATGTTACTACATATTGAACTGTCTTTGACATTCAACCTCACATCTTTTTTCTTTTTTACTCAGCATTCATAGTGTCTGTAGAATTCGGTAAATTCAGTGTACAGAAAAATGTCACACATTACATATATACATGCTGAGATATTTAGTTCATGCAAAGGAGACAAAAAGTAGGATAAGGTTTAAAGAATTCTTTAAATAGATTTTGAAGTGAAGAATTTTGTGATTTGTTTCAAAGTGTTACTTAGGTAAATGTAAGGTGGTGTATTATTTGAATGTGAAAGGTAATATAGTGATAGCAGTAAGATTTGAATTCATAACCTTAGGTTCAGTAGCTTAGCGCATTGACCTCACTCAGTAACGTATACAAACGTGTATGCAAATGTGTATGTATGTTCTCTTCTATTTTACTTATTTGAAGTCTTCCAATAAGGAAGGAGTTGGTTTCTAACAAAGATACAAAGTTTCATCGTTGCAATATAAATAACAAAAGTAATGTCACATGATGAGCTTGAGAAAAATTTTTACATATTTTTGTTGTTTTCTTTACAGATTCTATTTGTAATGTGTGTGTTAGCTTGATTTCTTTTTCTGAAAACCCAAGTTATTTCAGATTGTCACTTAGACATTTACTCACAAAACCAAGTGCACAAATTATAAGTATTGATGTGAATTTACAATCTATATATTAGAAGCTGAAGCTTTTGAAGCTGTTGTCCATAATTACTTTCTTTCTCTTCGATTTTTGAAGAGTTATTCACATCAGCAGAGCAGCTGACCTCTATGATGGCACATATTTCTTCTTGACTGTTTCAAACAACTAATATTTCTAAAATTTTTTTTTTTTTGTGGTTTGTTGCTGTACTGAAGATGAGTTTGAGCATCCATATCGAGTATATTTTAAATTTAGATAAAGTTCTATATGTGCAATTATAGTCCTTTTATATGGAACAAAAGCCTGGATGCTTACCAAAAACTGGGATCCAAGCTAGATAGAACTTACACCTAAATGTTAAGAGCAGTTTTAAACATATCTTGGAGAATTCGTCCCCACAAGAAACAGCTGTATGGAGATCTGCTTGTTTCCATCAGCATAATGGAAAGGGACTTGCACTTTGTGGGACATTGCTTGTGGGCTAAAAAAGAGCCGGAAAATGACCTACTGCTATGGATGCCAAAGCATGGTCATACTCAAGCTGGTTGTCTGAACACAATGTATGTATATCAACTCACCAGAAACACTGGATGCCTTCCTGAAGACTTCCCTCAACTAATGCCAGACTGAGATGGATGGCATAGCGGGTTAAAAAATGTCTGAGCAAGCTCAACCAGATGATGATGATGATGATGATGATGATGATGTCCAGTTAATAGAATTTGTTTGATATTTTCATAATGGTTTGTTTGCTGGTTTACCATCATCTGCTTGCATTGTGGTGGATTTTTTTCAATGACAACTCCAATATTTAGTTACATTAAAATTCTTGTGTAGTTTAAAGATTTGTTCATCCTTAAACTTGAAATCTGATCCTTCAGCTAAATACAAGCAAGTACCATAATTTAGTCTTGTGCATTTTTGAAGAGTCAAGCTGAAATTTATAAACACATGTAAAGTTTACCATTATTGTCTAGACTTCAAAAAAGCTAATTTTAAAAAATTTCTGAAGTACCTTATCTGAAAAGTGTATGGAAATCAATATAAAGAAGAAAATAAATTAATTGCTGCTTGCAATTTTATGTTTTACAAGTTTATTGACTTGCATCAGTATGTATTAACAGGAAAAAAAAAATGGAGAGTTTTCATCATTTTCTTTTTTGTTTTTTGCTTATTTTTATTTTAATTGTAATAGAGTTACTTGTTTTAATTGTTCTTCTCATTGTGTATGACCTTATAGCAGCTGAGAGATTTCTTGATTTGTTTTTGGACATCCAAGATTCCTTATACATTTGAAATTACATCCACCCTTATGTGCTTTCCATCATCATCATCATCATCAACAACATCCGTCATTATTTAATTTCTAAGTGCCATGCTGTCATAGATTAGATAGTTTGAGAGGATCTGATGGACTCAAGGACTGCATCAAGCTCCAGTATTTGCTGTGACATAGTTTCTATGGGTGAATGTACTTCCTAAAATCAACTACTTTACAATGTGTACTGGGTACCATTTTGTGCCACCTGTACCTGTGAGATTGACATGCAGCCTGCAAAACTATGCAGCCCAAGAGGCAACTTTATGTTAAGAGATGTTTCTATCTTTAAAAATTCTGGAAATAACATCATGTTCTTTAACCCTGTTGATACCAACCTGCTTGAGACTGTCCATGATTTTAAGATACAAACTTCCAGTTTTAAAGTTAACTAAATTAAAACCACCTAATGGAATCTTATTTCAATTTCAGTTTCAAACACCAACTTGATAATGACACAATTATTTTAGTAAATATTCTTCATTATTTTCAAAATTAATCAAAATAATAAAGACAGAAAAGTTAAACAGAAATATGGTAACAGAAGGTTCAATTCAGAATTTTTGCATTTGTGTCTCAGTTCCATCTATTCTGTTGGTGGTGATCGTCTTCATCATACTGAAGTTGCTGCTCTCAGTTTAAAACAGCTTTGTCATTTATACTTGCATCACATGAGTCAGACAATTCTCTGACATTCTCATCCCCTATTCTAAATTAGTCATGATGGGCAATCTTTTTTGAAAAGCAGGCCACATAGGACATGGCTCATTATAGATTACAATATCCTATGTTATATTCTCTATGTTATAGTATTCTAGTTTTCACCTCTTTCAAACCCTACATCATTTCAATTTCTGAGTGCAATGTTAGAGTTACATGCTTTCTTCTGACATAATTTTGAAATTAGTCACTCTTATCAACATTAGAGAACATTTTCACTTATGGATGTGTAATGTGTATGAAAATATGTCAGATACATAATACTCAGGTGCATTTTCAACACATATTTCAAATTATCTGAAATGATTTTCCTATATGTCTGGAAAAGTCATGTATCCTATACCATGAACAATCTTGTGCATCTTTACATTCACTGAGTAAATTATCAAGATAAATATCTACAGTAGAAGTATTAGTCAACTTTTCTCACCTTTAACTAAACTCATTAGTCAGGATATAAATATTTTTAAGAAAGCCTTTAATCAATGCACATGATAAATTAGGCTGAATATGTTATTGAACACTGATTAGAGCAAAACACTAACAATGCTAGAAGAGGTGATTACTTACAAGTCTCCACATTAGCTCTTTGAAATATTAGACTGGAAGTGAAGTGATAAAGCTGTAGATGGCAATGTTGAGGAGATCTTTTTTTTTTTTTTTTGTAGAGGATGGAGCACACTGTCACAAGTTTATGTGTGTGTATGTATGTATGTATGTATGTATGTATGAATGTATGTACGTATGTATGTATGTATGTATGTACGTATGTATGTATGTATGTATATATGAATAGGAAGTGTTTTCTTTTCTTTGTATGTAAACAGTCAAATTTAACCCAGACACCCTACACACACACACACACACACACACACACATACACACACAAACACAAACACACACACACACACACACACACACACACACACACACACACACACACACACACACACACACACACACACACACACACACACACACACACACACCCTGCACAGCAATCCATAGAATTACAATCAGGAGAATTCAGAGTTCAGAAATTGAGGCTGATGAAGTTGGTGAAAGTCTCCAACAACCATTTCTGAGTCATTGCAGAGGTATGTCAAGGAGCTAAATCCTACTGCCACACATATAGCTTTCCAGTAGCAACCCCCTTTAGCCAGGGTTGACCACAGTCTTCAAAGCTTTACATAACTATCTGAATTGAACTCAAGACCCTGTTCAAAGATGTGGGGTAGCATGACACCCTCAGAACATCTGTTGTGTGTTCCTTCCTGGTGGCCATGGCTTCATAGTCTCTGCTGCAGCTGTCCATGTCACATCTTACAGTCTGCAAGTGTTCACAGAGCATTGAACAGCAGTCACAACATTGGCATTTTGTTACCTAGTACAAATCATCTTGATACTGGTAATGGCGGTGGCGGCGGCGGCGGCGGTGGCGGTGGTGGCGACAGCGGTGGTGGTGGTACAAAATATTTCCCCAACAGTAAAGCTTAATCACTTAAATTTATAAAATAATGATTCATTATAGCAGAAGTAACAAAAAGAAATCAAGCAAAAAACAAAATGGTTTTTAAACAAACATAATTGTAAAATAATTATAAATGTTTTTAGCTTCATCTTATATTTATATTATTTTGAATATATTTATTAACTTAATGTTGTTATGATTTATTCAGAATATTGTTTGTCTAAACTATTTATTGAGTTTGTTGATCCAGAAATAATAAATTTCTATCTATATTCAATGAACTCTACTACCTACATTGGTCCACTCAAGTCAACAATACTTTATTAAGATGCTGACTTCTTAAGCATTGTTTCTCTATAAAAATAGACAATGTTGGTTATATGTATGTAGTATATACAGTAGGGATATGAAATGTTGACAACACTGCTGACTTGACAGTGGAGAAAATATTAAACGATAAAAATGTCACCATTTTTGCCTGCATATGGAAATAGAAAATACATATATGTTTGGCTGAGATTTATGTATGTATTATCTTTAATACATGATTTTCTGACATTTTACAGTGATGTGGTTTCTATTGTAGGAAATATGAATTCTTTGGAAATATATGTTTCTATTTCAGCCCAAAGCAGCTGACAAGCTTCTGAAATGGTAAATTACAGTAAACAGTATTACTCTAATATCAGGGACATTGCACAGCATTCAATGGATAGCAATCATTTTTAGTCACTAACATTCAACGATAAAGAAAAGTGTTGATTTTTACTAGCTTTGCTGGCCCCTGCAAAAACCATAAATACAGCCCTTTTTATGAAACGATTAGAAAAAAAAAAACATAAGAAAAAGGAAAAGCAGCTACTTGATATCACAAGCATTGACTAGTAATCATGAACATTCATTTGCAGTTGCTGCCAATCACTATTGAACACATGCCATCAAAAGCAATCATTACCCTCTGCTAGTGATCTCTAGCAATTATTACCAATCATGAGCTGTAACTTTACAACACACTCACACACACTAATAATTGATTTCTAACTATGATACAAAATGGCAAGTTTTGGAGGAGTTTGCAGCCATTTAAGTAGATTCCAGTACATGGCAGATGCTGCAATTATATGAATTATTAATAATATATATTACTACTACTACTACTACTACTACTACTACTACTACTACTAACAACAACTACTACTACTACTACTACTACTACTACTACTACTACTTATAATAATAATAATTATTATTATTTCTACTCTAGACACAAGGCCTTGAAAATTTTTCAGGGAAGGGGGCCAGTCGATTACATCGACTCCAGTGCATAACTGGTACTTATTTCATCAACCCCGAAAGGATGACAGGCAAAGTCAACCTCAATGGAATTTGAACTCGCCACCCTAATAATAATAATAATAATAATAATAATAATAATAATGTACAAATGCAAAGCAAAAGTCAAACATAAAATAATAATAATAGTAATAATAGTAATAATAATAATGTTAACAACAATAATAATTTCAAATGCAGTTCGCTATTTAAGAGATGAGAAATTATGTATTACATTTGGCAGATATTTGTCATCTTGTTTGTTGTTGTTAACACAACGTTTCGGCTGATATACCCTACAGCTTTCATCATGCGTCTTGAGGAAATTTCGAACCTGGGTTCTCATTCCTAAGGTATTTTTCGATGTTATTATTATTATTATTGTTATTATTATTCAGGTCCCTGCCTGGAATTGAACTTGGAATCTTGGGGTTAGTAGCTGTGCTCTTAACCACTACCTCATATGCCCATGGGTAACAAACAAGATGAGGACAAATATCCATCAAATGTAAATAATGTAATACTTTCAAGTCATTCTCAGTAGATGTTGAACTCAAGAATGTAAAGAATGAAAAGCATGCTTACTATTTTGCCAACTCACCACCACCAATAATAATAATAATAATAATAATAATAATAATAATAATAATAGTTTCAGATTTTGGCAGAGTACCAGCAGTTTTTGAGGGGAGGAACAAGTGCACAGTGTATACCATGCATTAGGTGTCGAAGTGATTGCAGAGCAATGTGGAATGAAGCATTTTGCTCAAGAACACAACACATCACTTGGTCTAGGAATTGAAATCATGATCGCTAAATCATGAGTGCAACACCTTAACCACTAGGCTATAATAATAATAATAATAATAATAATAATGATAATAATGATAATAATAATAATAATAATAATAATAATAATAATAATAATGGTTTCTAATTTAGGCACAAGGTCATCATCTTTGAGGGAAGTTGGTTGACACCATTGATCCTACTACTAGCCTGGTAAAGGCAAAATGATTTCACCAGGACTTGAACTCAAAAAATAAAATTCCAGAACAGATACCATAAGGCTTTTTTGACTGACACTCTAACAAATTTTTACCAATTCAACAACAAACACTAATAATTAACAGCAATTAATAACAATTAATTGCAGTTGAGACTAATTAATATGCACTCACTTCAATTACTAGCAATCAGCAATAACTAACATCTAGTACCATCGTCATCATCATTGTTGTTGTTGTCATCATCACCATCATCATCATCATCATCATCATCATCATCATCACTGTTTTATGTCCACTTTCCATGCTAGCATGGATAGGATGTGTCAGTGTTGTCTGAGATGGTTCTTATTTAGAGTTACTACTATCTTTGGTATGCTCAGGAAGGATTTTATATCACTTGTAGATTTTGCTGTGCTATAGTTTCTATGGATGGATGCCCTTCCTAATACCAACCACTTTATAGAGTGTACTGGGTGCATTTCATTGTAGCATCAGCAATTTAGAGAATATATCAAGGTTGTAACATCACCCTTAAGAAAACCAAAACTATAATCCTTTAGCATTCAGATTACTCTGTTAAATGTAATGCTTATATATTCACATTGCTTTAAATTAACCATGCATTATCTTTTAGCTTTGAGAGTTTGATGATGTGATTGTTTACTTTTAGTATGACATTGCAGGGTAGGTGTGAGAGATCAGATTTTGCCAGTTAGAACATAAAACAAAATATTTTGGCCAGATGTGGCTTGTTTAAATGCTGAAGGGATAATGCCCCTCCCAACTCAGTGGTGTCTACAATCATTTGTCAATTACTTTACAGAAATTTAAAAGATGTTTCATCCAACAAAAATGCCTCTAGGCAGTTGTTCCACCTGCTAGAAATAGCAGGCAAATCTCCCACAGGTCTTTGATTTACTGCAACTTATATACAAATGGATTAATTAGTGTATTTTCCTGGGTACAAGTAAGATATATCAGATCAAAATTGACAGCCAAGAAAAATTAAGTCAATTTATGCAGCAAGACAACTTTGGAGGACCAAAAATTCCATGTGAAATGCAACAGGATTCAGAAAGATACTGACAGTGTTTGAATGTTTGTGCTACGTGTTTACACTATATACTGCTTTGACTTGTATGCCAGAAAATATGGTATTTACTAATTTATACAATTAGACTGAGTTAACACAGCAAGCAGGCAGAATCATTAGTACACCAAATTAAGGCTTTGCAGTATTTCATTCAGCTTCACATTCTGAGTTCAAATTCTGCCGAAGTCAACTATATTTCATCCTTCTAGGGTTGATAAAATAAGACCAGTTAAACACTGGGGTTGATTACATCAACATACCCTTCTTGAACTTGCTGGCCTTTTGCCAAAATTTGAAACAATTAGAGTTAGTTACTTTCTACTTTGGATGATTCCTCTGCCTGCTTTAAACATGACTGCTTCAATTATTTTTATTATATTTTATTTATTTTAACAAGTGATTAAGTTTTATCAATGACTTTAAACTGTGATGAATGTCTTGTGTAGCAACATGGATTGATGATTGATTTTTTTTTTAATGCTTCCAACGTTTATTATGTTAACACCAATTTGACTATTTGTTTTGCAAAGCAGAGGCATAGCTGTGTGGTAAGAAGTTTGCTTCCCAACCACATGGTTTTGGGTTCATTCCCATTGTGTGGCACCTTTGGCAAATGTCTTTTGCTATAGCCCTGGGACAACCAAAGCCTTGTGAGAGGATTTGGTACATGGAAACTGAAGGAAATCTGTTTTGTATGTGTGTATATATATATATAGATAGATAGATATAGATATATATTTGTGTGTCAATGCTTGGCAACTGATGTTGGTTTGTTTATGTCTCTGTGACTCAGTGGTTCAGTAAAGGACATCAATAGAATAAGTTCAAAAGTTAAAAAATTAAGTACTGGAGTTGGTTTAATTGATTAAACCCTTCAAAGCAATGTCCTAGCATGGCTGCAGTCCAATGACTGAAACAAGTAAAACATAAAAAGCAAAAAGATAAAAATAAGATATTGACATTAATGATATTAGATATCAGAAAGACTGATCAGAAACTGTAAAAAAGTAATATGTTCACACGAAGCTGGTTGCTTCCCCACCTCAGTTCATAATGCCAAATATCAGTCTCCCAGTACATGACAAATCATCACAAGACTCAGTCCTTGTTAAAATGTGGTGATGTCTGTGCCTCAGTGACCCTGGTAGGGCCTCCCATGCAGGACAGGTCAAAGGATGGAGGCCAGATTAATATGAACCACGTTTACCCTTACATAAAAATCGGTTTGTGAAAGACCAACACCTCTACCTAGAAAAAAAGCAAAATACAGAAACATTCATCATCATCATTATTATTGTCATTATCATCATATATCTGTTTTCCATGCTGGCATGGGATGGACAGTTTGGCAGCAGTTAACCAGCTGGAGAGCTGCACCAGGCTCCAATTGTCTGTTTTGGCATGGTTTCTATGGCCAGATGCCCTTCCTAATATGAACAGAGTGTGCTGGGTGCTTTTTATGTGGCAATTCAAAGCCAACATGACCTGAGAGAGGCCCTGCTTCAGTGGGGATGTGAAGAACAGCCCAGAGTTAAGAACAGTGGGGAGAAGTCACTGATGGCCAATACCCCATAGGGAGCAAAGAGCTTAACTATATAAAAACAAGAATGGCTTTTATTAGATCTAACCCTTTAGCACTTAGACTAGCCATATCTGGCCCAAACGTTCTACCTGTTCTATATTCAAACATCCAGATTCAGATTTTCACACTTAGCCTAAAATGTCATTCTAAAAGTAAACAATCACATCATCAAAATCTCAAAACTATGATTAATTTAAAACAGAATGAACAAATAAGCATTACAATTAACAAAGTAATCATCATCATCATCATTTAATGTCTGTTGTCCATGCTGATATGGGTTGAATGGTTTGACCAGAGCTGACAAGCTGGGGAGCTGCACCAGACACCAGTCTGATTTGGTATGGTTTCTACAGCTGGATGCCTTTCCTAATGCCAACCATTTTATGAAGTGTGCTGAGTGCTTTTACATGACACCACACAGACACTTTTACATGGTACCACATGAATGCTTTTACATGGTGCTGCATTGGCAATTTTACATGGCATCACATGGGTGCTTTTACATGTTGTCACCTGGGTTCTTTTACATGGTACTGCATGGGCGCTTTTACGTGGTACTACCATGAGCGCTTTACATCACCAGAAGGATTGGCAAGTAATCTGAATGCTAAAGAGTGAATCTACATCTAAAGGCATAAAAGGAAAATTCAAATGCAAGGGGGAATGAGATTTGGATACAAACCATAAAAGTGAAATTGGGAGAGAGAAAGAGAGAGAAAGAAAGACAGAGAGAGAGAGAGAGAGAGACATATAAATAAATAACAGAAGCTGCTGCTCCTTTCATTTGCTCCTGTATCATTATTTCTCCCACACAATAACAACAAGCAACAGTATCCACAGCAATAACGAAAACAATGACTGACAACAGCAGTAATGATTTCTTTATTGGCCACAGGAGCTCATAATACAACATACAAAGCATTTTATACAAATAATAATGTTAATAGCAACAGCAACAACAACAACAT
>NC_142937.1:73040443-73042943 GCF_046866305.1 Octopus bimaculoides | reverse complement strand
ATTCTTTAAAAAGGCTTGATGGTCCCAATATGAATGTTTTTGATCTGAGCTGTATTCAAATCATGGCTGACCTGGGGCAAAACAACAACAATAACATCAACTGCTTTCAGTGTGAATACCAACAAGAGATTTTAAAGGAAAAGCGTCAATTGTCTCCATCTAAAAAAGGAAAAAATAAGAGCTAACCAATAGGAAACAACAAAGAGAGGATGAAGTTATTGTATATGCATTAATACAGAATGAAAACACTGAAATTAATTTTAAAATAATGTCTTTCATTCTCCTTCATTTCTTATTCATAATGCTGAAGTAAAAGTAGAAATATTTTTAAACATTCATTTACGTTATTCAATAATCTACTTCAGCCTGCAGCATTTGTTTCTGGACGCAATATGACCTTGGCCATCTTCCAAAGATTTGCAAGCTGGTTTCTTGCTGTATGAGAAATAATGGAAACAAAACTTTGTTAATCTAAATCTTTTTTGCTGCATTTGTATGTATAACTCTTGTAATGTGTTTGTGCATATAAACCTTTGTATGTGTTTGTGTGTAAAAATGTGTAAAGTGCTTGCATATATATATAAAAATGTGTATATGCATATAAAAATGTAAGTAAAAATTGAATGTATTTAAAAAGTATATACATATGTAAAAATGTATATATGTGTATCCATCTATGTATTATATTTAATGTATATACACCATTGATAGCACAGTACTGCAGTATTTATCCTGAGATAACATCAGTTGTGGACTTGGTATGTTTAAAACACAATAAATATCAGAGAGTAGCAAAAATTCATCCCAGCAGTGACTAGCGAGAGCACCAGATGCCTTTCAGCCTTTTTAGATATTTTCAATTGAGCCTTCTGAAAGCCAGTCACAAAAGGCTCAGATTTTTGTTGGGTTTTTAACACAGCAAGTCCATAGAAGATGTTATTTCATGACAAATACTACAGTAACTAGCCTGTCAATGGTGTGCATACATTAAGTATGGTACATAGATTACTATTTTAATTAGATACCACCTCAACTGAATGTGTGT
Source organism: Octopus bimaculoides (assembly GCF_046866305.1). Lineage (NCBI taxonomy): Eukaryota > Metazoa > Mollusca > Cephalopoda > Octopoda > Octopodidae > Octopus > Octopus bimaculoides. The sequence continues at coordinate 73,041,898 of NC_142937.1, read as the reverse complement.
ATGTATGCAGAATCTGTGTATATAAATGTCTCTTAAGGTCTGAAAAACCTTCATATGTCTGTGTTTTGCTCCATCTTAAGGGTTGGTGCTAAACCTCAGTTTAAGGGTTACAGATTAATTCTAGTTTAAGGGTTAGTGTTTAGTTTCCATTTAGAGTTTGTGTTTAGCTTCAGTTTAAGGCATTGTGTTTACTTCCTTTCTAAGAGTTATTGCTTGGCTCTGGTTTATGAGTTGTTACATACCTCACGACTACAACTTGATGCTTAGTTTGCAATTCAAACACTTAGAGGCTGTGGAATTTGGTTACATAAATAATGCAAGAGACTTTTAGATACTACTTAATTGTCTTAGATTCATCACAGTAAAGTTCTGAACATTGAGTTGAGTGCGAGTATTGGATAGTTCAGAGTACAATGGTTTTGTGAAGTACCCTCCATAAGGCTGTGGCTACAGTATTGAAAGTTGGTAGTGACAGTGGCTACAATATTAAAGTCATTAATTTCGAATGTTTAATTTTATTTCATTTCTGATTTACACTGTGTTGTGTATAAAATACATGTAGTTAACTTAATAACTATCAAAAGCACAGATGTGCATCGTCAGGCTAATTCATTATGATTGTTTTATACAGCAGCTGACCTATGATATAGATTATGGAAGTTAATTTCATTTTCTCTGAAGAGCAGTCAACAAACCTTGAAATAGTCCATCAAAAGACTCCCTTGCTCTATTTTTCCCACATCAGTAGCATAGAAAGAATGAGTTTACATTCTTATTTAACACGCAGTGAGGTTTTGTAATGTTTAGATTTATTTCAGTTCTTCTGATTTATGGTACGTTGAGCATAGAATATAAATGTATTTATACATACAGATGTAAGTATGTATGTATACACACACACACACACACACACACACACATATATATATATATACACACACACACCAGCAGAAGTACCTGGTTTCACTCAGATTATACTCATAGCTTTAACACAGTACTCTTTGCTTGTAATTTGGTTATGTAAATATTTTGTATAGGACCCGTTCATATCTTGGTGTGAAATAATTTTTTTCCGTGAGTTTTTCCAAGTACATTCAATGTATCTGACCTCCAAGCCTGCCACAAGCCACTTTTTTTTCTGGAAAAGAAAGTAGGGGAGGGGTTAGGGTTAGGGTTAGGGTTAGGGTGGGGACCGTTGAGTTTCCCACCGATAGAGTTTTGTGCTGCAGGTTTTTGTTATTCTTTTCCAAGTTATTGCACATGCTTTCAATGAATGTGACATTGAAATAACATGTAAACAGCTTCTTTCCCCAGAAATAGTCAGATTTGGCTGCTATTTCTAGCACGCCCTACTACCACGTAACAGCTCTTTGCGATAAAGGATCCACCGATATTTCACTGTGAAATAATTTTTTTACACTTCCCCTACTTTCTTTTCTGGAAAATAGTGGCTTG
>NC_142937.1:73020443-73035443 GCF_046866305.1 Octopus bimaculoides | reverse complement strand
CATGCTAGCATGGGTTGGACGATTTGACTGAGGACTGGTGAACCAGATGGCTACACCAGGCTCCAATCTGATTTGGCAGAGTTTCTACAGCTGGATGCCCTTCCTAATGCCAACCACTCCGAGAGTGTAGTGGGTGCTTTTACGTGCCACCGGCATGAAGGCCAGTCAGGCGGTACTGGCAACAGCCACACTCAAAATGGTGTATTTTACAAGCCACCTGCACAGGAGCCAGTCCAGCGGCACTGGCAACGATCTCGCTCGAATGTCTTTACATGTGCCACCAAGCACAAGTGCCAGGAAGGTGACACTGAACACAGTGCCATCACGATTTCACTTTTTTGCTTTCGATTTCGATTTCACGTATATATGTAGCTTTGTATGTGTATGTGCGTATATATATATACATTTATTTATTTATATGTATACGTATATATGCATGCATATATTTATACATATACACTTATGTAATGTATTGTGTGCATAAACAAATAACCAATTACTTTAAAGCTCAATATAACATATTGTATTCCAGATCTACAACTGTGTGTGCATTGTAATTGTATTCGGTTGCATCTGTTGTATAGGCTGCAATACACTAACAGAACAAAATATTTATTAGCAAAAATGCAACAGGCAAACAACATCAGTCATATTTCAAACGGTTCATTTCCTCCCATTTTCATTTCAGTAATACAATATTGTTATGTCTATGTACATTGTTTGCATCATTTCTCCAGGGAATTTGAAACAGAATGAGATATAATGAACAGATTAGGTGCAGGATTATATAACAAAGAATAAAGGTCAGTGGGTCAAGCCAGCAAGTTTTGACAAGATATAAAGCACATAATCACTTATAAGGGGGTTTAATGGTTTTTAAAGATATTATCAAGGAAGAGAACAATTAAAAGAATAATGATGAGAGTAGCCAGAAAAATGAAATGGGAAAAGATGTCAATTATTTATATTAACCACAAACTGTATATGCATACAAATAAAGACAACAAATACATGTAAAACAACATGCACACGTACAAATACGCACATGTGGAGACACCACCCTCTCTCATTCTATGCTTTATATATATATATATATATATATATATATATATATATATGTGTGTGTGTGTGTATATATGCACATATATATATATATATATATATATATATATATATATATATACATATATATAAAAATATAGATTTAATCAAAATAATCAAAAGATTAAATGTGGTACTTAAAATGTTTGAGGCACCAGAATTTGGTAGGGTAAAAACCAAAAACAAAATCAAGAGATTTGGTGAATAAAATTTGAAGAAAAACAACAAAAATTCAATAGGTTATAGCAGTACGTACGTTTCATACAAACTTCATTTATTCATGTAGTGAAAACACTACATAAAATGTATAATGAAAATGTACTCCTCAGCTGCATAATGAAATTTCAATTTAGAAAGTCACTACAGTAGAAGATACTTGCCTAATGTGCCATACAGCAGGACTGAACCCAAAACCACACGGCTAAACTTTGTACCAAATTTCCTCAGATGTTACAGTCTATACATTATACATTTTATGTAGTGTTCTCACTACATGAATAAATGAAGTTTGTACGAAACGTACGTACTGCTATAACCTATTGAATTTTTGCTACTTTTCTTCAAATATACATATATATATATATATATATATATATATATATATATATATATATATTATACATACAAATGCATACACACATGCATACACATATATATAGATAGATAGATCAATATATATATGCATGTGTGTGTGTGTGTGTATCTATATATATATATATATATATATATATATATATATCAAACATACAGACCCACATACATATATTCACATATGTGATACATACATGCAAAGAAACATATTTATGTTTTAATATATATTAAGGTTGTGCTTCAGCATTGCTGCAGTCAAAATGACTGAAACATGCAAAAGAATAAAAGAACAAAAGAATATTAATTTGTAGGCAAGCTGATGTTGGTTATATCCAGGTTGATGCTTAAAAGTCTTACATGTTTAAAATTTTTACTTGAGGATTGTGGAGTGTATTATGGTGCAATCTTTTATGACTGAATTAGATAAAATTCTACTGAAACAGCTGTCGTAAATTTTAAACACCATTTGTGTATGTAAGTATATAAATACATATATATCATCATCATGATCATCATTTAATGTCCCTTGTCTATGCTGGCATGGGTTGGACAGTTTGACTAGGGCTGGCAAGCTGGAAGGCTCCACCAGACACCAGTCTGCTTTGAAATGGTTTCTACGGTTGGATGCCCTTCCTAACACAAACCTTCCTTCCTTCCTTCCTATATATATATATATATATATATATATATGTATATATATATATATATATATATATATATATATATATATATACACACACACACACACATATAAGTAGACACATATATACACATATAAGGCACACTCACACACATATATTACATATATATATGCATATGTGTGTGTGTGTGTGTGTGTGTGTGTGTATGTGTACATATATATCTGTATATATATATATATATATAGACAACACTTAGTAGTGCTCAAATGATTCAAACTTAAACTCCAGTATGTTTACAGAGGATTGATTCCACAAGGTAAAGAAATGCAATAATTGCCTCTCTCCTCTCCTTTCTCTCTCTCTCAATATATATATATATATATATATGGGAGAATATACAAAAAATAACAACAGACGAGGACAGGTGGTGTAAATAACAAAAGTATATATTAGTATGACGCTCGGGAATACGGAAAGTCTTTGACGTTTCGAGCTATGCTCTTCAACAGAAAGAATACGGAGACAAGGAGAAAAACACGGAGAAAAAAAATTGAATAGTGTTCAGTCAACGGTCAATCATAATAATGGCCGATCATAACAATGACTGACCGGAAGTTAGAAATTCTTATTTCAGGAGAGCTAAGAAAGGGGGAGATAACAAACGGTGATCGGGAACGAGGGGCTGTGTGTGGGAGGTAGACTGCTGGTGATCTTGACGTATGTAGTGTGAAAATGGGGGAAGGGAGAAAGGGAGAAAGTAGTTGGTCAGTTGTAGTGTGTGCGTGGTGTGATGCGAGGGTATTGGTGTGGTGTGCGTGGTGTGATGCAAGGGTATTGGTGTGGTGTGATGTGAGGGTGTTGGGAGGTGGGGAAGGCATGGGTGGAGTGTGGGGTAGAGGTAGGGGTATGTGGGTAGGGTGGGGTATGTGGGTAGGGGTGGGTGGTGGGTGTAAGGAATTGGATGGGGTGGAGTGAGAAGGTAGAGTAGGAGTGTGTTGGGGTGTGGTGGGATGAGCTTATGAGGGGGTGTTGACGAGGAGGGAGAAGGGGAAGGTGGATGTAAGAGAGGGGGAAGATGGGTATGGGAGGGGAGAGGAAGAGAGGAGAGAGGGTGGGTATAAGAGATATATATATATATATATATATATATATATATATATATATATATATATATCAGTGCCCCAACATAGCCACAGTATCATGACAGAAACAAATAAAAGATAAAAGATACATATGTATGTATGTATGTATATATGTATGTATATCAAAAGAGAGAGGGATTAGTTATTAGAAATGGAAACAGTACTAATATTGAATAGCAATCTTTATATTCTACTTAATGTGGATATACTTTAAGATTGCCATATCACTATGGAAAAAGTCTTGGGAAAACATCTCATATGTGGAATATGGACAATATCCTATCTACCAAATTCTTTTCTGAAAGCATTGTTACTCAGGTGCAGGTCTTATACTATAGCCTCAGTTTACTCAATGCCCTGTGAGTAGTATTTGGCAAATGAACTGTGATGTAGATGTATGCATGCACATGACAGTGTATTTGTTTACATCAATGTAAAAGAATGTGTTAAGTTGCTTCCTTGAGACTAAAAGGTAACTTAGTCATTCAATAATTGAAGGTCAATGAAATAAGTATTAGGATTGATGTAATCACTAAAAAATACAGTTGTCGAAAGTGGTGCTCCAGTATGGTCACAATCCAATGAAATGTGAGAAATTTGACTGATACATACTTTTATCAACCCAAGAAAAATGAAGGACCGAATTAACCTTAATGGGATTTGAATTCAGAAAACAAAGTCAAAAAGTAATAAATAGGATACTTTAATCTACCATTTCTGATCATTAATCCTTAATTGATATGAGATTATAAAAACCAATGCAATTAACATGTGACAGAATTTAGAAAAAAATGTATTTATATAGTGGAATACGGAAGAGAACTGAAATAGGAAATTGATTATCAATATTGTGATCAATATCAGATCAGTAATTGGCTACAAAAAGTCAGTTAAAAATGAATATTATATCAACTACTGCCTTCAAATTCTTTTCATCTCAGTTATATAAAATTGATTTTATTTACCCATTTAATCCTCATAACTGACTCTAAGAGACATGTTATTGCTGTTGAATGAAATTCAACTGGAACTAGTTGACATGTCAGCATAAACTGTGGATGTTTATGACAATTTTATTGGTCAGTGTTTGCTATTTCTCATGTTTATATTTATTTATCTCAAAATACCAGAGTGAACATGGCTCTGATCATGATAATTTTCAGCAGAAAAAGCATTTCTGGTCACTTATCAAATGTTTATCCCAAATATTTGTTATTTCTAATATATTGTTTTAGCAGGTGTTTCTTGGTGTTATTATTTAAATTTATGTTAAAGCAGAATCATTAGCATGCCAGGCAAAATGCTTAGTGGTATTACATCTATCTTTACAGTCTGAGTTCAAATTCTGCCAAGTTCAACTTTGCCTTTCATCCTTTCGGGCTCAATAAAATAAGTACCAGTTATGCACTGGGGTTGATGTAATTGACATAGTAGAAAGGATTATTTTAATTCATGTTAAGGCAGAATCATTAACATGCCAGGTAAAGTGCTAGGTGGCATTTTGTTCATCTTTACATTCTGTGTTAAAATTCCACCAAGGTCAACTTTGCCTTTCATTCTTTCAAGGTCAATAAAATAAGTATCAATTAAACACGGCTCAATATAATCAACTATACCCCTCCCCACAGATTTCAGGTCTTGTGCCTATAGCAGAAAGTATTATTCTAATTCATATTAAGGTGGCTAGCTGGCAGAATTGTTAACATGTGGAGCAAGATGCTTAGCAGCACTTCTCTCAGCTTTATATTCTGAGTTAAAGTTCCCCCAAGGTCAACTTCGCCTTTCATCCTTTCATCATCATCATCATTTAACATCCATTGTCCATGGGCTGGACGGTTTGACTGGGCTGGAACACTGGAAGGTTGCATCAGGCTCCAGTCTGATTTGGCATGGTTTTCTACATCTGGATGCCCTTCCTAACGCCAACAATTCCAAGAGTGTAATGGGTGTTTTTACATGCCACCAACATGGGTGCCATTTGCATGACATCAGTATCTGCCATGATTGTGATTATACTCAGATAGATGGGTCTTCTTCTCAAGCACAACATAATACCAAAGTTCTTGGTCATTGCCTCCATGAGGCCCAACACTCAAAAGGAACTTGGCCACCTGACCTCCGTGAAGCCCAACACCTGAAAGGGTTGATAAAATAAGTACCAGTCATGTACTGGGGTTGATGAAATCAACTTACTCTCCCCTAAAACCTCAGGCTTTGTGCTGATGGTAGGAAGTATTATTTTAATTCATGTTAGTCTCCTTCTCAGTTAGAAAGGGTAGGCTGCAAATCTAGCTTCAGTAGAGCCCTGCTTTCAATCAAAGCTTTCAATTGGGTTGACTGTTACTGCCTAGGAGTTGTATATAAGATATTGGTATACTGGAGTTCCTGTTCTTTTTTCCAGAGCCTAGATTGCTTCAATGCACAGCAGTATCTGCTTGGTTATTAGATTATACATCCACGTATTGGAACCATTTCCAATCACACAGTTAGTCTTTCAAGAATGTCCTCTTGCAACACTTTTGTATGAACTGGGTCAAGGAGTATATATTATAGTTTCAGACACCATGAAGAAAAAGGAGGTCAGCACCACTCTGTAAGAATATGAGACAGTGAAAGAAGCTAAAATTAACTTGGATGATTTGGTGAGCTTGCAGCTTGGCACCTGGAGAGATAAAACTATGCTGTTGGCCAATGTGATTAGGTGCTAGGTTATCAGACCTGTTAAGTTGTTTGGAGTTTAATTTGGTCCAGATCTCAAAGGGTATGGAAACTCGGATGAGGTTACAAACAGATTGACCACTCACCCACAAAAGTAGACTGAGAGGAAGCTCAGCTACAATCAAAAATACTCAAGAGTAATTTCATGGCACCACAGTTAGCAGCTGGTGAAGGTCTGGGGTATCTTAATCATCCTGTGTAGGTTGATTGCTTTTATTTGTAAGCATGGAAAAGTAGATGCTAAAACTCTGATGATGGGAGATAGATAGATAGATAGATAGATAGATAGAGAGAGAGAGAGAGAGAGAGAGAGAGAGAGAGAGAGAGAGAGAGAGAGAGAGAGAAAGAGATAGGCAGGCAGACAGGCAGACAGATAAATACTCTGCATGATTCTGTAATTTCTTTTATAACATGTTTTATATTACATGTATTATGAGTCCTTAACAGCTAATAAAGAAAAAAAAGCCTTTTTTTTATTTGGAAATAAAAAACAATTTTACAGTTTCTTGATCTTCATTTGTTTGCAATTAGTTTAAGCATCTGTTTTTGTTGTGTTTTTAAATAGAAGTTTGTGTTTAATTCTGTGTTTCTTCTCTGCTTAAAGCAGAATAAGTATTTTTGCTTGTTTGTTTCACTTAAGTTGGTTTTTTTTTTTTGCTGGAAGTCATTATTTTATTTTTTTAATTCTTCTGACTTGTCTTCTATGGAGTAGCAGCAGCCTTGAGAAATGTAAACAAAGCTACTTCTCACTAAACTCAAAATAAAAATTAAAAAAAAAAGAATCTATATCTGAAGAAGAAAAGAATTTTTATTTCAAGAAAAAAAAATGAGAATTTTAGATAATGTCACATGTAACGACTCTGTTAATGTAAGTACTGGCACTCCCTTAGATATGATGATGAGGGTTCTAGTTGAACCAATCAACAGAACAGCCAGCTCATGAAATTCATGTTCAAGTTGCTGAGCACTCCACAGACATGCACACCCTTAATGTAGTTCTCAGAGAGATTCAGTGTAACACTAAATGTGGCAAGGCTGGCCTGCCAGTTGAGTGGACTGGAGAGATGTGAAATAAAGTGCCTTGCTCAAGGACACAACATGCCACCAGGAGTCATTGTCATGAGCTGAATACCCTAATCACTAAGCTATGCCCCTTCACTAATGCAAATACTATAAACAAACAAGCTATCGACAATGCTGAGAAAGTCAGGGAATATAGCTACAGCATTCAACTCTTTTACTGTAGGAGTCAGACATTTCCTTTCAAAATTTCATTACTTTTCACTGCAGAAAACAGTTTTATACATCAATATATCTTTTATTGAGGAATGTTATGTTTGAAACTAATTGGCATGGCTGTGCAGTAAGAAGCTTGCTTCTCAATCACATAGTACCGGGTTCAGTCCCACTGCATGACACCTTGGGCAAAGGTCTTCCACTATAGCCTCAGTCTGACCAAAGCCTTGTGAGTGGATTTTGGTAGATAGAAACTGAAAGAAACCCATTGTGTATATATATATATATATATATATATATATATATATAATATACATATATATATATTTGACAACAAATGCTGATGTGTTTATGTCCCCCTAACTTAGCAGTTCGGCAAAAGAGACTGATAGAATAAGTACTAGGCTTACAAAGAATAAGTCTTGAGGGTCAATTTCTTTGACTAAAACCCTTTAAAGCATTGCTCCAGCATGGCTGCAGTCAAATGACTGAAGCAAGTAAAAGAATAAAAGAATATGTCAAGTTTATTGAGATGGCATGACTTGCAGAAAATACCAATTCTAATTCTAATTCTAAGTTTTTTTTTGTAGATATTTAACATCATTACTGGTATCATGATTATCACCTTTAACCCTGGCCAGATCTGGTCTCTCATACCTACCTTACAATGTCATTCTAAAAATAAACAATTATATCATCATGGTCTTTGGTTCAGTCCCACTACATGTCACTTTAGGTAACTGTTTTCAACTATAGCCCTGGGTGACCAGAAATTGCTTGATGGAAACTGAAGGTAGGTCATCATATATATGTATATATATATGTGTGTGTGTGTGTGTGTGTGTGTGTGTGTATGTGTGTATATATATGTGTGTGTACATATATATATATATATATATATAGAGAGAGAGAGAGAGAGAGAGAGAGAGAGAGAGAGAGAGTGTGTGTGTGTGTGTGTGTGTGTGTGTGTGTGTGTACACATTATGTTTTCATATAGACAAATAGGTAGATAGATAGATAGGTAGATAGACAGACATACACACACCAGAGGCACACACATATACATAGATGTATATATATATATATATATATATATATATATATATACATATTTGCATATACACATATGCTTATCAGTATATTCTTGGTTATTTATCCATGAATTTATTTATGATAAAAACTACTTTGGTGATAAAATAGTTGTAATATTCCAGCTTTTTCCAAACCAGCTTCAAATGGCTATTAGCAATGCAGGTGAAGTGAGACAACTATAGATAGGCATAAAAAATCAGGTCTGTTTGCTAGCAACTTGGCTTCTCGGCTACATTTCTTTCTATACATGAATATGTGTTATTGTGTGTGCGTGTGAGAGAGAGAGAGGGGAGGGGAGACAGACAGACAGACAGAGGCAAAGAGAGAAAGAGAAAATGATAGAGCAAGAAAGATAGAACCAGGTACGAGTAAGAGAGAAGATGGCTTATCAACTGGTATTTCCTTTCATATTGAGGGCACCACTATTGCTAACCATCACTGACAGACATCTACAGATTTTTATCTAGAACTAATTCAAGAAAATTGCTCTTGTTAACTGTTGGAGAAAGGTCACTAGTAATAATGCATTCTTATTATTGCTTCTCTCCTGATCCAAGTGTGAAAGAGGGTTAGGAATAGAACAGAACCATATTATTGGATTGTCAGATAAATTAATTCATTTTTGCCCTTTATTTTAATCCAATGCTACTTGAATTAATTACAAGAATATTTTTATCATCGGTGCAGGTGGTAAGGGGCTTACTTCCTGACCACATGGTTCTGAGTTCAGTCCTACCACGTAGCATTTTGGTCAAGTATCTTTTACTTTAGTCTCAGACCAACCAAAGCTTTGTGAGTGGATTTGGTAGATGGAAATTGAAAGAAGCCAGTCGTGTGTGTGTGTGTTTGTTCCCCACCAGCACTTGACAGACAATGTTGGTGTGTTTCCAGCCCTGTAACTTGGCAGTTTGGCAAAAGAAAGCGATGAAATAAGTAACAGGCTTAAAAATTAATACTGGTGTCGATTCATTCAAAGAGTGCTATCAGTAGGGTGAGAGTTAGCCATGAGTACAATAATGAATTTAGTAGGAGCTCACCAGAGCTCAGTTCTCAGTCCCTTCTTATCTATCATAATTCCTTCAGGCCCTAACACAAGGATTTAAGACTGGCTACCCATGAAAATTGCTATATGCTGATGATCTTGCTCTTATAGCTGAATCTGTTGCAGAATTGGAAATGAAATTTCAAGTACAGAAGCAAAACTTGGAATCAAAGGACCTTAAAATCTGAACATGTAGAAGGGAGAGATCCAGGAAGACATGGAATGGAGTAGTGAGGGGCAATCTTATTATGTTGAGGTTCATGAAAGAGGTGACATTAGATTGAATTGTTTGGTGATGTGAGGTTCTTGAGAAGACCCACTCATCTCAGTAAAACTGAGTTCTGGAAGGGCTGTGTTTGTATATATCCTCCACTCACACATTACATTAATTCACACCACCTCCAGTGATCCAAACTACAACTCATCATGCTCTACATGTGCATCCTCCACTATCTGCTCCTGCAGTCCAACACCATATTGTTGTCATTCTCTCTCTCTCTCTCTCTCTCTCTCTCTCTCTCTCTCTCTCTCTCTCTCTCTCTCTCTCTCTCTCACTCCAACTGAAGTAGCCATGTATCTTATTTACAGCAAGAAACATGCTTCTGTTCCTCTATCATAGTTTAACCTCTCCCCCACCTGGCACAAAGCTACCTCCTTCAAAACAACATTCCTCTCTCAGTTAAGAGGGGTTTTGTTTTGCCAAGATGGTAGAGCTTGGCACAGTCCTCTGGCTCACCTGTTCTTGCCAAACTGTCCAACCCATGCCAGCATGAAAAACAGATATTAAATGACAATGATGATGATGATGATGATACATTTATGTGTATGTTTGTGTGTGTGTGTATGTATGTGTGTATATATGTGTGTGTATATATGCAAGTAGATATGAATATATACATACATATCATCATCATCATCATCGTTTAACGTCCGCTTTCCATGCTAGCATGGGTTGGACGAATATATATATATATATATATATATATATATATACACACACACACACACACAGACATGCAGGAAGTAAACAGATACCTTTAATTTTCAGTATCTTTTATTTGATATTAATTGTTTGAAGGAGAGGTTTTCTTCTAGCTGCTCGTCCATCATAATACCCAAGCTTATGCAGATATATAACACACATTCTTGGACTAACTTCTAGCTATTTTCCAATGTCAGAAGTTTTTGAACGGGGTTCGTTTTTCACAATTCTCTTCAAACAGTGAAGCTTCCTTTCCGAGGGCCCAGGTCGGCCGGGACAAAAATCTGTTGATTCTTTTCCTTGGCTTTTGAATTGCACTATAATTCTATTAACAGTAGCAAGAGGAATTTGAAGATTTTCAGCAATTTTTCACTGGATAAGACCAGCCTCAGATTGCCCAACAATACAACCTCTTTGAAAATCTGACAGTTCTACTGAATTTTTGGTGCGTGGCATGGTTACTCTTCACAAATGCTTAATATAATGGCACCTGGAATGAAAAAGAATAATTATGTTGTAAATTCTACACCGTTGAAAACATATTAAGATGCTTAGATCACAAATTTTGAAAATGAAAGGTGTCTATTTACTTCCTGCATATCTGTGTATATGTACGTATATATACATATATACATAATACATAAAGACATACATAAACATACACCCACATACACGCACATGTCTTATACACATGGATATGTATATATACATACCTTCAAACATATGTAAATACATACATGCACACATCATGCTTTTGTTTACTTCAAACTTCAAATATTTATCTAAACCAAATCATCTCACCTACACAATTATTGCCAACTACACAAATAGATGCTGTTATGTTTCTATAAAATAATATCTATTATTTTATAGCAATATAACTAGACCTGCTGTTATTTTATATTGTTTTATTGTTGATAGTAACTGTGTGAGTGAGGAGATCTTTCTAGATATATTCTTGAAATTTGAAGTAAACAATAAGATATACATGTACAAATATATATGTATATATGTATATATATATCACAAACACACTCATTCACATATATTCATGTGCACAATGTACACACACACACACACACACACACACACACACACACACACACACACACACACAACTATACACACATACATACATATAATATATATATTGGAGTACAAGCTAAGTTACCTACATTGATATCTTGTCACGAACTTATCTGCTGCAACGCCATTTAAATTCTCAGCTGCCAAATCAATGCTGCTGTAGGCATGTATTTTGTGTTGTTGGTTTAGTAAAAACACAGGATCCAGTGCTGGCTGAACCCTTTAGCATTCAGTGTATTCTATGAAATATAATCCTTATTTATTCACATTGTTTTGAATATATTTCGGCATTACCTTCTAACTTCAAGATTGCGAGGATGTGATTGTTTACTTTTAAAATGACATTGTTGGTTAGATATGAGAGGCCAGAACCAGTCAGTTTGAACCCAAAACTTATAGAATATTTGGGCCAGATATGGCCAGTTTAAATGCTAAAGGGTTAAAGAATAGGCATGCTGTGCAGTTGCCCACTAACCCAGGGCCCCACTAACCTAGGGGCCTAATCCTGATCTATATTTGCTGTGGCTTACTATCAATAAATGAATGCTATATAGTCCTGTGCATTGTTTTTCCTGGGGGCTTGTAATGTTGCTAAGATAGCCTTCACCAGAACCTAAGGAAACTAATCATGCATGTCTCTTGGACATAAGGTTCTGCAAGAATCTTAAATCTTCCACATGACAGAACAGTTTTATTTCTTTTCTCTTTTTTTTTGTTAGCCATTAGACTGTGGCCATGCTGAAGCACCACTTTGATGGCTTCTGTCAAAAAATAGCCCCCTCCTACCATAGTTATTTTCATGTCAGGTACTTATTTTATTGGTCTTTTTTTTTTTTTACCAAACTGCTTAGTTTCAGGAATGTAAGCAAACCAACACTCATCATCAAGAGGTGGTGTTGGACAACAACAAACATGAAGATGCACACACAAACACACGCACACAAGCACACACAAACACATATAACATATATATGATGGGCTTCTACACAATTTCCATCAACCAAATCCACTAACAAGGCTTTGGTTGGCCCAGAGCTCTAGTAGAAGACATTTGCCCAAGGTGCTGCACAGTGGGACTGAACTCAAAACCATGCAGCTGCAAAGTAAGCTTCTTAACCACAATGTTATTTAAGACTAAAAAGTCCTCTCAGATCTACGTTCTCTCTAATTATCCGTTATCAACTTTACATGGTATATTCTTTTCTACTCTAGGCACAAGGCCCAAAATTCTTGGGGAAGGGGCTAGTCAATTAGATCGGCCCCAGTACGCAACTGATACTTAATTTATTGACCCCAAAAGGATGAAAGGCAAAGTTGACCTCGGTGGAATTTGAACTCAGAACGTAAACACAGATGAAATGCTGCTAAGCATTTCGCCCGGCATGCTAACGTTTCTGCCAGCTTGCCACCTTACTTTACATGGTATATAGGATGCATTTTATCAATCCAAGAGAATTTGTCATGACTTCAACTAAACTAAAAGGGTCCTCTCAAACAACATCTCCATTCATTCACCAACCACATTGTAAAGTTGCACCAACACTATTGAGGTTGCTTGTACTCTGCAGGTCAAAAGAGCCCACAGTTGTACTCCATGGTGTTACTATTCATTCAAGACAGTATGACAAAGAAGATGAATAGCAGAGAGAGTGATGACAGAAGCAGTAGGTTGGGTGGAAGGAGGGAGTGATGGTTCGATGTGATGTCAAATAGCAACAGGGTGAGTACAGAGGGCAGTATGAGGGTGTAATAGAGAAGATTCAATACATGGGCAACCTTTCATGAGAAGCAGGCACCTGAGACATTGGTTCGTCATCAGGCAGACAACACTACTAAAAATTCAAGATGGTTTTGCTGTTGTTGGGCATGCCATTCAGAAAATCCTCTGGGCTGCATGCAGTCTATGGGCCACAGTTTGTCCATGACAGGTACAGATTGATATTTCTAATTAATCATTCATTGGATTAAATACGTTAGCACTAACTTGGCTTTTATCTCAAAAAGAGTGACTTCACATTAGCATATTTATCATCATCATTATCATTGTCAGCATCAACATCATTATCATCATCATTGCCATCATTACCACTACTATCATCATCATCCTCATCAGCATCATTATCATCATCATCAACATCATTATCATCAGTATCATTATCGTCAGCATCATTACCATCATCATCATCAACACCATCATCACTGTTGTTATGATCATCATCACCACCATCATCATCATCACCATCACTATCACCACCAACACCACTACCATCACCACCACCATCACCACCACCACCACCACCACCATCACTACCTCCAACACTGCCACCATCATCATCATCATAATTATTATTATAATTATCATTATCACCAACAATTTCTTGTCTATTATTCCATAACGGTAATAGGTGAATTGATCTGTAGTAGAACCTGTTACTGTTCCCTTCAGTCCTGCATCATCTTTTGTCTATGACATCTTAAGTCATGAGATTCTGAATTTTTAGAAGGAGACAAAACTATTTCATAAAAAAAAAAACAGCAATAAATTTTGAAAATTTCAAAACTTTAAAACAAAATCTTTAATTTTATTAATTTGCTTGATAATTTAATAAAATCTAATAAATTTAATCAATTTAATCAATCGAATTAATAAAAACTTTATTAGAGTAATAAAAAAAAATGATTTGATAATTAAAAGCTTGAATTAATCAATTTTTAAAAATAACTTTTCAAATTTAAAAATTAAAAGGAAAAAAAACATATGTATGATCAAATTCTAGTCTCGTGATTAATTTATTAATGCCAGGTATGAGATTTTCATTCCAAATCTTTGCACCCTTCTAGGTGTGTAAACTTGTTAATGAGGGTGTGAATGAAGAAAATGCTAAGACATCAACCTGAGTACTAAAATAATTTTGAGATAATCTTTGCACAACGTCTGATCATTGTATTTCTTACTTCCAGTTAACAGTTAACAGGTTATTAGGATCATGTGAATATACACATACATATATTTATAAAAATGGGGTCACCATTTTACCTATGACACATCTAAGTATATCTTCCAATTAAATAGGCTTAGAGGACAGCAGCATTATCGTTATTTTCAGCAACTTCAAATAGCACCAACCACTTTTATGTAGCCTCTTTTAATTCGTCTCATATCCTGATATGATTCATAATTTTGGTTTTGAGCATCTCAACTCTTTTCATCTTTTTCAATCATTTCCCAAGATAGCAAATTCTTTCCGAAGAGTCGTTTCAAATTGTCTTCTTATTTCTGTAACACTCACATGCATCCTTTTCCAGAAAGTGTAACAACACTTCAGGCATTCTAAAGCATGATCATAGTTGTCGTCGTCATCATCATCA
>NC_142937.1:72987943-73015443 GCF_046866305.1 Octopus bimaculoides | reverse complement strand
ACACACACACACATGCACACACACACATACACATCCATTCCATATACACATACAAACATCTTTCACTTTCTCCTCTTTTTCACTTTCTGCTATCACATCAAAGCAAATATCACCTTTTCACTTTCTCCTCTCTTTCAATTTCTGCTCTCTTCAATGCATAAAGAAATAAAAAATTTTTACAAAAATTAACGGACTATCATATGATCTCACATGATTAACCATATGATCAAGTTGACAACTTTGCTGCTTCAAACAAAAGAATGCCAAAAAATTACTACCTTTGGCACATACATGCACACACGCATGCACACACACACACACACACACACACACACACACACACACACACACATACCTTCACTCTAGGTCAAATTTCTGCATGAATTATGTTATTTCTTACTGCGTACCTGCGCAAAATTACAGCACAAATCCAACTGAAATTATCTCTTTTTATTCTGCAATTTGTGTTTGTGATGAGTGTATTTAAAAATCTGATCTTTGATATAAACTTAAAAGGAAGTTTTCCCAGAAATCCTGTCCTTTACCTGTTGTTTCTAACATATCCGAGGTGACATTTGCACTCCTCACCACTTAGTTTTTCCCTAAATTTCTTGCAATTCCTATGTTTTCAATACAGGAGATTAGGATTTCACCCACAAAACATGTTCTCAATATTTTAATTTTCCTCTTCCCACCCCAATTTCTTCATTTTTTAAAACTTTTTTCCAAATTTTTTCTTGGTAAACCACAAAGAAAAAATAAAGAGTATGAACCTTTAACAATTTTCTTCTTCCTTTTTTTCATCAGGAAACACTAAAATCTCCTTCACAAACATCCACCCATCACCTCATCACTTTCAAAAAGCTACAAACTCCCAATGTTTCACTTTTAGCTTTTTGGAAAGCAAGGAAGCTTCTTCAGAAATAATGTCGTTAATCTGTTGTTTCTAGCATGTCGGATTCCCTAGTGGTGGTGGTCTGGAATTTTTTACGTCAGCTATTTCAGTACAATTCTATACATGCGGGAAACATCAGATGAAAGTGAAACATTGGGATTGGGTGGCTTTAGCTTTTTGAAAGTGGGTAGGTGATGGGTGGGCAAGATGGGGGAAGGGGCATTGAGTGTTTCTTTAAGAAAAATTAAACTTTAAAAAAAATGTATTTCCCAGATTCATAATCTCTGTATTTTTCTATGTACATAAAAATAAAAATTTGAAACAAGTTACAAATTAAAAAATTGAAGTGGGGACAGGAAGAAATTAAAATTTTGAGAACATGATTTCTGGGCAAAATCATATTAATCCCCTTTTATACAATGAAATAATACATAGTTTGTAATCCTTCTTAAGAACTGAAAGCACTTTCATGAAAACCCAAGCAAATTGTACCCTCTCTCCTTCACTTTTAAACAAATCATAACTTCCATTATGCCAGTAATCCAGTTCACTATATATCAGCTGTGTCAATTCTGCCCATAAGAAAGGAACATATAATACAATGTAGCTGTAGGTCATAACACCTGGGCAACACCGGGATGCATTGCTGGTATAAATATAAATGTGTGTGTGGGGGGTGTTTTGGTTTGTTTATGCCCCTGTAACAGTTCATTAATAGAAATCAGTAGTCTAAGTACCAGGCTTGAAAAATAATGAGTACTCGTGCCAATTGTTTGACAAAATCAGTCAGGGAGATGCCCCAGCATGACTGCACTCTAATGACTGAAACAAGCAAACGATAAAAAAAAAAATAAAAGAAAGATAAATAAATAAATAAGACAACCACAAAAAGTTTTAATTTGTATCTAGTTTACATTTAAAAAGAAAATATAATATTAAATTAAACCTTTTACATTTAATAATGAAATTTATTTTTAAATAAATCTAATTATTTTCTTAATTGGAAAAAACTTTAAATGATGTGTTTTTTTTCTTTTTCTTTCAGATAAAAATATGTTTTTTTAGTTGAAACAGAGATAATATAAAATATGAACTGAATTAAATAAAATAAAATTAATGAAGTCAAGTAATTTTAAGTGACTACAATGTACCCAGTTTAGAGACCTCCATCTTTCAACAAGGTTTTAAAGAGCTTTAATTCACTAAGGGATATAACTGGCTTCCAAAGCTAAACTAAATTATCCCCATTGTGCCTTGTGTTTTTTTTTTTTTTTTTTTTTTTTTTTTTTTTTTCCTTGTTTACCTTCGAAATCCAACCTGATAGAGCAGGCTTATGAAAATTCTTATTTTATCAATGTCAGCTAGTTCAGTTTGTTGATATCTCTTTATGGTTTGGGGATAGAAATCGATAAAGTGATTTGCCTTCGTCAACATCCTCACTGTCAATATCATCGTAGTTGTCACTATCATCATCCTCATCATCATCATTATCATCTTTGATGCTGCCTTGCCACTACCATCATTGTCATCATCATTGTTTATACCATCGTCACCACCACTATTTACAACATTGCCATTATCACCACCACCACCACCACCATCATCATTGTCATCATCATCATCATCATCATCATCATCATCATCACCACCACTAGCATCATCACTGCCATCACCACCAACAACACCACAACTACCCCCACAACCATCATCACTACCACCAGCATCACTGCCACCACCACCACCTCCAACATCATCATCACCATTTACAACATTGTCATTATTACCATGTCCACCACTATCACCATCATCATCATCATCATCATCATCATCATCATCATCATCATCACCATCATCATCATCATAATCAACAGCAGTTGCAGCAGCAGCAGCAGTAGCATTATCCTCATCACTATCACTATAGTTATCATCAACACTATCATCATCATCATCATCATCCCTACTCGTATAATTTTACATTTTTCTTCCTTTTTATCTTGTGTACATAGGCTTGTCATCATTAATGCTGTTGTTGTTGTTGTTGATGATGATCTGACATATAATTAAAGGCATTTCAGACATGACTACTCCTACATTTTTCATTTACAGTACTCATAAATATTAAATGTATTCATTTTTATTTGTTTTTAACAGAGAGAGAGAGAGAGAGAGAGAGAGAGAGTAATTTGAGGGAGATTTATCTGCTATTTCTAGCATTTCGACCTACCACATAGAGAGCACCTCATCAAACCCATCATAGAAGAATGCCACTAGTGAGTATTCTTCGTCAGCTGGTCAGCAAGGCCCAGACAGTCTCGGATCTACAATATTTAACCAGTACAACATGTAATGTGACTCATTTCATTGATCCAGATTACATTTCGTTTTATAATCTCTGTTTTCCTTCTATTATTCCAGAGCATTTTGCCAGAATTCCTCTTCTGCCGTTGTTTTTCATTTTTGTTGATTTGTTTATTCCTTCACTCCCAGTATATGACCTGTGGCTTATAGTCATATACTGGGAGATGTGTGTATAAGTTTGAATGAATAAATTTAAGCAAAGAGAATTTGCATATATATGTTTATGTATGTGTGAGTCTGTCCATCCATATATACATGTGTATATCTAAATATCTACCAATCTATCTATTTATCTATTTATCTATCTATCTACCTATATATATATATATATATATATATATATATATATATATATTATTTGTTGTTTTTATGTTCAGTTATAATAAAAACAATTTTACATTAATCTGATAGATTACTCTATGCTTTTGTATAGTACACATTTATTAATCTTAAACTAGAATATCATTGACAGTGACTTCAAACTTTTGGCCAGTTAAGCCATCGTTGGACTGCCATCATTAGACTGCCATCATTAGACTGCAATCCGACAATGGCTTAACTGACTGAAATTTTGAAGTCGCTCTCAATAATATTCTTCGGTTCTATATTTAACCAATACGCCATATGCCCATGGGCATATGGCGTAGTGGTTAAGAGCACGGGCTACTAACCCCAAGATTACGAGTTCGATTCCAAGCAGTGACCTGAACAATAATAATAATAATAATGATGATGATGATAATAATAATAATAATAATAAAAATGGAAAAGAAAAGAAAGAAAAGAAAAAAATTTTGAGTTACATACTCTTTGACTGTGGAAGTTGAAATTAACTAATTGTTTTAGAATAATTCAATGGAGAGGGGTCCAAAAATCTGCAAGGCAGATGCTCAGTCTGGAGAGGGTGGTGTCCTCCAGTTCAACAAAAGAAATTTGTCCATATGCTTGCATTTTCTGAAGATTTCGGATATGGGATAGTGTGGTAGAATTCTTGGATCTAAAAGTAATGTGTGATCTTTCAACTACACATAAGTTGCACTTCTTAGATCCATTTGCATATGGCATGGGTTTCTCTATGATTCTCCACTTGATTGTATGTCGTATGCTGTTGGCCTTCAAACCCTATACATGGCTAGTCAACTTAGTAGATTTAATTTAATCGATGTGCCAGAAAGGAGACTGATGGTTTGCATAATGTCTTCTAAAATTGCTTTTGCATAAGCCAAGATAAAGTAATTTTAAAGGAAACTTACAGTATGTAAATATTGGGTGTGGAAAACCCTTTTGAACAGAAAAAGCTTAAGGCTGTCTGTGGGTCATGAAACCATATCTCCATAGGCATGATTAGCACTCCATTACTGGACCAAAACAGTCCCTTGAATCTCCCTATCAATTCTAGAAACTTAATGAGCAAGAATTGTGTGTTTTTACTGTCATCAGAGTTTTATAAACTAATTCTGTCTTGGAACAGTATATCTTGAAGCAATATTTACATGTTATTATTTGAGATTCACTGTCACAAAAAAAGAAATACACACACACACACACACACACCAGATGAGCACATATGTGCAAAACAAGAAGAAAAAATAGTACTCAAATACCACAGATAGAGTAATATACTTTTATTAAAGCTGCAGTTTTTGCCATAATTTTGCAGCTTAGATAAATTATATATTATATGTGTATATATATATATATATATATATATATACTAGCAGCTAAGCCCGGTTTCACCCGGTCAGAGAGCGATGCGAAGAGAGAAACGAAGACATTAAAAAGAGGAAGAAGTGGATACGAAGTGGTGTTTGGGTGACGGATCTTGGTAGAAAAAAAAGAATGTCATGGTGAGTTAGTAAGGAGAGCAAAGCAAGACTGGACTTATGTGGGCTGGCAGGACGATGAAAAAATTGCGGAATTGAAATTGGAGCAGTTGAAGTTGCCGTTGTTATCATTAGAGTGCCTCCTGGTAGACAACATTCTTTGTCCTTTCCTCAGGTGCACATTATTGGAGCATCTAAATTCCTTAGCAGCATAATTGACGTGCCAACTTTCAGATGCAGTTCGTGAGCTGGTAGTTCTGTGGGTCCCCCCTTTTGTCAGATTTGTTATGGGCTGGCCGGTCTATCTCAGATACATGGGAAGCTGGATTAAATTTTTCATGAACACAGGGGAGCCGAAATAAATTTTTTCAATATCCAAGGGAAGCCAAATCGCGAAAAAGGTTGAGAAATGCTGATCTATAACGATGGTTTTTATTTAGGCACATCGTAAAAGTAATTATAATGAATTGCTTAATATAAAGAAAAGTATATTTTTTCAAGCAAATACAGTTAGAAAAAATATTTACCATTTCAAGTCATCACTAAAAACTCATCAATTTTTGAATGAAATAATAATTTTATTCTTTTATTCTAAGTTGTAAATTTTGCCCAAGAAATAAAGCAAATAATCACCAAATGCATTGTTAAAAATCTGCAACTCGATAACAAATATCTCCAAATTGATTAGAAATGCATAAATTTAATAATAACAATGTTTTTGAGATTCCGGTTCGAATGACATGAGTGTTTTTGTTTCACTTTTGACACGTAATACTTAAATAGTGGAGGAGATATGATGTTGCTCAGGGCTGGAAGTATGCAAGAAGTTAACATTTTTCTTTTACTAAAACACAACCGGGACCCTAAATAAGGCATGTGTAAAATTTGAATGAAATTGGTTGTGTGTGTGTGTAGTTCACACACACACACACACACACACATACATTCTCAATTTTATATATGTATAGATTACCAGTAGGGTATATAATATACTTCATTAATTATATCTTACTTTAGTTAATACTTATATTTATTAACTATGAAGGAACTACATGTGTTTCAGTATTGAAAGATTACAATATACATATACATATACACAACTGTATACCCATATATATACATATATAAATACATATATGAAATCATCAGATTTACAATCATTCCAACACATCTTCTGCTTTTACGTATCAATGTTATGAAAAATAGGTAAAGAATACTGAGAAGAAAGTTTAATCTATGACGTTGTATGTATCACTTTCTCTCTCTGTTGAGCGCGTGTGTAAGAACGCTGTCCCAGGTAGAAGGGAAGAAATATAAAAGTTGCTAGAAACAACAGCCAAATCTCTCTTAAATCACACAAAGTAAACGGAATTTTAAAAATCTAATTACTGCACTGGAAAGTTCAGATCGAGAAAATTCCATTGATGTAAAAATTTTAACGAAAAAGTGGAAAATGTGGATTTCTATAAACTTTTAAAAAGGCTTCACACAGACACACAACTTCAGCTTTATATATTAAGATATATACATGTCTTTTCTTTTATCTTTTATCTTTCACTTGTTTCAGTCACTGGACTGTGGCAATGCTGGGGCACCAACTTCAAGAATTTTTAGTCAAATGAATTGATCCCAGTACATTTTTTCCTCTTTTCTGAACTGCTAACAGACGGACAGACGGACAAACAAACGCCGATGAAAACATAACCTCCTTCTTTGGTGGAGGTAATAATTAATATTAGTATGTATTATTATATTTGTTATATTTATTTTTTGTTATGGCATATAACTGGCCAGAATTCTTGTGACATCTACAACATACAATTCTTTTCTATAACAATAAACTTCCTAAAATCGATAGAAAGATTCAAGGAATTGTTTTGTGTGATGGATTACCTGCCATGTCTGTGGGTTCATGTCCCACAAGCAGCCTTTAACTTGTCCTGTCCAAAAGGGTTTTTCAATGAATATCTACATGCTATTATCTGTAGTTATATGTACCTTTGCAATCCACTGTTCCAATACAAAATTACTTCACATTTTCCTAAAAGTTTATGAAATTCTTATGTCAACAAAATATATGTATATGTGTGTTTGTTTTGTTTTTTGGTCTTTTTTTTTAAATATAATTCTTATATTTCAAGAATTCGATTTTCTTTTGCTGAAATCATTAAGATTTTTCTGAAATATATTTCTGTAAATAGAAATTATAACCTGAATTCTGTGCGTTGAGTTGTTATTGAAATATAGATTTTATTTTGGATTAATATCGGTATTTTGTTATTGAGAATTACATGTATTGAAGTTTGATGAAAATGTTCTTTTTTTTAATTCTAAAGAAAATAAATGCAATAATTTCTATTGAAAGGCCAAAGGTATTTAAATTATCAACTTCATACAGTCCATTTAATTTCAATGCTCTTTAAGTCTTTAATTCTTTCAGAAAAAAAACAGTTTCCCTGGCTTTCTTTCTCTTCTTTTTCCCATTTCACTTTCATTTGTTCAATTTTTTTTTAATTCTAAAATCTTTCATTTCGAACAAAAATCATACATGTATAAAATTAAGATAATGCTATTAACCCCTCATACACCCCCCCCCCCACACACACACACACAAACACACATTCAAATGTATGTGCGTATCTGGGTATTCAAATGAAAGTAAAAAGTATTCATTTCATCTAGTAATTTTATGCGTATGCATGTTAGCATATATATATATATATATATATATGTGTGTGTGTGTGTGTGTATATATATATATATATATATATATCATCATCATCATCATTATCGTTTAACATCCATTTTCCATGCTGGCATGGGTTGGACGGTTCAACTGGGGTCTGGGTAGCCAGGAGGCTGCCCCAGGCTCCAGTCTGATCTGACAGTGTTTCTACAGCTGGATGCCTCTCCTACCACCAACTACTCTGTGCATGTAGTGGGTGCTTTTTACGTGCCACCAGCACAGGGGCCAGAGGAGACTGGTAATGCCCATGATCGGTGTTATATATATATATATATATATATCATCATCATCATTATCGTCATCACCATTAACATCCACTCTCCATGCTGGCATAGGTTGTACTGTTTGACATGGAGCTGGCTAGCAGGGTGCTGTCCAAACTGCAACTGTCTGTTGTGCTATTGTTTCTACAGCTGGGTGCTCTTCCTAACACCAACCACTTAGTAGAGTGTGCTGGGTGCTTTTTACGTACCATCAGCCCAAGTGCTTTTTAAGTGGCACCAGCACCTAAAAGAACAAGCTTATTTGTATGGAAGATAGCGATTTTACTTAGCTTGGCATTTTACTTAGCTTTTCAAGTACAGCAAAATGTCACATCTCCCAGTCCCTTGTCATTTCCTCAGTGAGGCCCAGCATCTGAAGATTCTTTCTCACCACTTTGTCCCATGTCTTCCTGGGTTTACCCCCACTGAGATGCCCTCCACAATAAAAGCTTGGCAATTCTTTATGTTAACTGTCCTCATCCCTACGCATCATATGACCAAACCAATGCAGTTTGTCTTGCATATAACATCTGATGCCTCTTATACACAGTTTTCCTCTTAAATCATGTGAGTTATGAGTATTGCTATCTGTGGAGATATATTGTAGTAGAAGATTTAGTATTTTAACTGCTATTTCTAAATTTCGGTATGTGGTGAAGCAACTTTTGCTGATCCCTTAATTATGTTCATAATTATAAAAAAGCTTTTTGTATAAGTTTTTACCAATAATGGGTTTTTTTCTCATGCCGAAATACTTGGTAAAATTATTAATTATTAATTTATTAATAAATTAATAATTCTTTACCCTATATCTATAATGATAATTCAACCCCTGATAGTAAACTGCAGATTTTCTGTGGTACTACTTGTGACGCACATGGTGAACTTGAGGATGGATACGGACTTACTCGTCTATATAAATTCGGAATTCCTGTTTCTCTTATGTGATGTTTGATGTCACCTGATCGAGCATGCATGGTTTTGTCAGCATTTTCAAATTTATAATCTAGAATATCATGCTGAAGAAGGAAATGAATTTTATACCATTCTAATCCCAAAACGCATACATGATTAACTAAGGCTGGTTGGTTTCGTTATTTTTTCTTCTTTTTTGCCTATGTGAGTTACAAGTATGGCTATCTGGGGAGACATATTGTAGTAGAAGAATCAGTATTTTAACTGCTATTTCTAAATTTCGGTATGTGGTGAAGCAACTTTTGCTGATCCCTTAATTATGCTTATAATCATAAAAAAACATTTTGCATAAGTTTTTACCAATAATGGGAGTGTAGCAGCTAGAATAAGAATACTCTGAGCAAAGTTCAGAGAGCTCCTACCTCTGCTGGTAACAAAGAGCCCCTCACTCAGAGTGAAAGGTAGACTGTATGATGCATATGTGTGAACAGCCATGCAATACAGCAGTGAAACATGGGCTGTGACTGCTGAGAACATGCGTAAACTTGCAAGAAATGAAGCTAGTAATGCTCCACTGGATGTGTAATGTCACTGTACATACACGAGAGAGTGTAAGCACCCTGAGAAAAAAGCTGGACATAAGAAGCATCAGATGTGGTGTGCAAGAGAGATGACAGCGCTGGCATGATTGTGTGTTACGTATAGATGAGGACAGCTGTGTGAAAAAGTGTCACACTCTAACAGTGGCGGGAACCTGTGGAAGTGGTAGACCCAGGAAGAACTGGAATGAGGTGGTGATATATTTATCTATCTATCTATCTATCTGTCTATCTATCTATCTATCTATCTATCTATCTATCTATCTATCTATCTATCATCATGGACGGACGGTAGACACATCGGCTCCCATGTAAGTTGCATTTTTCACCTCTTAAAAGACCTATTTTGTTTTAAAATTTTGTATAAGTTGTGTATAACACAAAATACTTCGTGAACATATATTTTTCAAATCGGAAATAGCTCTATTTAGAGCCTTATTTCCAAAAATTCAAACATATCTTCCTCGTTCCTAGCCATATTCTTTAAAACGAATATGGCTAAGGTTTTCAACGAGGCCGACTTCCCGCTCCTAATGCCAGAGGCGAAAACACTTAATGCCGTTCCGCATGAACGCAGACAAGTGATGAAGAAGAGCAATGATTCTGAGTCAACTGCTGCTGCCTCAACCACCACCACTACCACCATCACGTGTACAAACTCTGCTGCTACAGCAGTCTTGCCTGCCACCGTCACCAGTGACAACAACAACAACAACGACAAAGACAACAACAACAACAGCAACAACAACGACAACGACACAAATGTCCTTGCTAACACGACCACTGTCCTCACCACTGCTACTACCTGTGACAATAACAACAGCAACAACAACAGGACACCGACCTTCAACACCAACACCACCACTACTTCGACAAACTCTGCCGCCACTACCACCACCTTTGAACCTGGCAGTACCAACACCACTGTCAATACCACCATCAACAACTACAAGACGAACAAGATAAACAACACCACAAACGCCACAAACAACATATCTGCCAGCATCACAAAAACAAATTTTGCCGATGCAACGAAAGAAAAAAGAACAATATTAACATTCACCCAAAAACAAATCAATGACACAAAATCCCTTCTCACGAAAGAAGGTGACACTGTACAAATACACATACCAAAAGCAATTATTGAAAATACAAACAAGAAGCACATATCATACAGACTTATCAACAAGAAAACGAAGCGACCGGAGAGTTTCTCCACCCAAAAAATTGAGATTTGTCTCAAACCGATATGGCCCTTTCAAAGTCATGTTACTTGGGGACGAAAATTTGCCACGGTCCTAGTACGCTTTAAGAGCGAACAGTTAGCGAAGGAATTTTCAACACTCTCTCTCCACACAGATGACTTGGTGATGATACCGAGTTATCTTGGACAGAGAGTGACGAAGGTGACAGTAAAGAATGTCCCTTCACAAGTGGAAACCCAGTGGATAGTAGGTTCTATATGCCTCGAAATGGAGGAGGCAAATATATTAGAAATTGCTACTGCAGAGGAGAAAAACTGGGAAGGGGGAAAAAAAGTCGAAGTCCTCCTCCATATCACTGAAGAGGAGTGCCAAAAGATCCCCACACACATCCAACTGGCAAAGGACCACAAGTTATATGTAGTGGTGGAAGGAAGGCGGCCACGTTGTTATGTATGCGGCAGCGAGGCACACCTCAAGGACAGTTGCCCAACCGCCGCCAACCAAAAAAAGCAACAAGGGCAACCACCAAAACCCGGAAAAAAAACCCTACTACCAACACCACCATCAACAATCAAAACAAGAGAAACACAAGCAACACTGGCAACTGAGAAGACAACAGCATCTGCAAAAACAACAAGTGAGGAAGCAGGGGAAAAGAAAGAAAATTCCAAGACTGTTTCCCCCTCCCCCACATCACACACACCTCACACAAATAACAAGCCATCAGCACCAACAAAAACAGCAACACAACCACTCACACAAGCACACACAGACGCTCACAATTTGCCCCTACCCCCTTCCGATTCCTCAGAACCTTCGTCGGAAGATGAAAGTAATGAGGAATGGCAAATAGCCCAGAAAGGAAGGAGGAAGAGGAGCAAGAAAAGAAAAGCAAACACAAACAAAGCAGGGAGATACACAACTCCCGAAAACACTCCAGACACCAACACAAGCACACACAACTACAACACAAGCAACAAAACCCCAAAAGCAAGTACACACACAATGCTCACTGCCATCAACACAAAAAACTCAGAGTTGATGGAATACATCAACACAAAAACAAACATAACAAACGAAGACATAAAAACCAGCAACCACCCATACACAACACCGCCAGAACACATCAAAATACTACACATAACACCAACCCTGCACCACACACTAAAATCTATTTTTCCAAAGGCAGTTGGCAAATGCCAAAAATACCTGGCGAAAAAACTATATAGTGATCTCCTCGAAGAAAACCCGAAGGAGGAGACACAAAAACTCTCAAACGGTAAGTGACTCTCTTTATAAAACTTTAACACTCAAATCAAAATGATGCTCAAGATTGGTTGTGTAAATGCGCGTGGCTTGGGGTCCCCTTGGAAACAAGGGTACCTCCTAAATGACATAAAGTCACATAAACTAGAAATCATAGCCATAAGCGAGACCAGACTCCATGATACGCGGGCCCTATCGTCCATGTTTGGCAGACAGTTTAACATTTATTTTTCTCCCTGTCTGCCGAGAATGGGCGGTAGTGGCACGGCGGTACTCTTTCGCAAGAGTCTGGATCTCGAAGTAAAGACAGTATTCATAGACCCGGAGGGTAGATTGGTTGTTCTGGATGTCGATGGCAGCGATGGGTGTGCTTTTCGACTCATATCAGTATACGCACCACCTTTAACAGGTAGGCCGGATTTCTTTCGACGTCTAGAAGTATTCCTAGGAACGTCTCGTCCTTTACTTTTAGTGGGGGATTGGAATGCTACCTTGGACACGCATCTAGACTATGTTGGCAGAGATAGGAATAGACGGGGATGCAAATGCCTCAAAGACCTGCTCAGACGCTTTCAACTGTCTGACAGGTACCGACTCGATTACCCGAATGCGCCAATGTGGACATGGACAAACCGCATCGGGTCGTCGAGATCGTATCTAGATAGAATACTGTGTAGGAGAGTAGATAGAGATAGCATAGGGTGTCCACAATTTCACATAGTCAGCTACACGGATCACAAACTTGTGACGTGTACGCTAGACTTAGATAAGACACATAGGCAGGGCTCCGGTTACTGGAAACTAAACGCGTCTTTCCCGTCGAGACCAGTTTTCAGAGACCGGATTAGCACGTTAGTAAAGAGGGCTTTGACAGGAGCCATCATCAATAACAAATGGTGGTTTGCCCTCAAGAGAGCAATAAAAGCAGAAGCGGTTAGGTATAGCAAAGCACTAGCCATAGACAGAAACAGAGTAGAGGGTGAACTAGTTAAGAAGCTAGAAGAGGCAATTAGAAGTGGCATCGCATCCGACGTTTTGGCGGCGAGGTTGGCCCTTGACCAACACTTCAACGCCAAACACGAAGGGTGCGTTGTCAGGGCTAGGATGCGTGCTCTAAGAAACGAAGGTGTTGGAGCCGCACGAGAGGCCCGGGTGGCGGAGGCGCAACAGGGCAACAAAGCCACCATTCGGTCTCTGGTGGACGAACAGGGGCGCGAACTGCTCGAGCCAAGCAAAATGTGTGAGGCCTTTCAGCGGCACTTTGCTCGACTGTTTGGGACGAATGGCGAGCGAGAAGGCAGGGTGGACTTCAGTGCCTACCTGCACAGCCTGCCACGACTCTCGGCAAGAGAGGCGGAGTGCTGCGAAGGTGCCATCACGGCGGCGGAAGTGAGGGACGCGATGGCGGGATGCTCGAGGGACAAATCTCCGGGTTTGGATGGTCTGCCCTACGAGCTTTACAACTGTAAGCCAGACTTGTTTGGAGACGTCTTGGTAGCGGTGTACTGCAACTGGCAGCAAAACGGGAGCATTCCCGGTTTTGTGAGTCGAGGAGCCGTAACGCTGCTGAAGAAAGATCCAAACAAGGGGGACGTCATAGATAACTTTAGGCCCATCACTCTGCTCAATGCAGACTTGAAAATTTTGGCCAAGGTGTTAGCCAAGCGGTTGGCGCTTGTCATCGAGAAACTGATCGGCAAGGCGCAAACGTGCGCGGTGCCGGGCAGGAGCATCCATGACAACCTCCATCTGATGCGCTACATCATAGAGAGGGTAGTTAAGGAACCTGGCATGGGTGGGGCCCTGATCAATTTAGATCAATCGAAAGCTTTCGATAGGGTAGACCATCAATACTTGGAGGCTGTCCTCATAGCAGCCGGCTTCGGTCCCATTTTCCGCGGCTGGATGGCTGCCTTGTACAGAGGCATCCGTTCGGTAGTTCGCGTCAATGGGCATCTATCAAGACCCTTCGACATTGCACGTTCGGTCCGTCAGGGATGCCCCCTCTCGTCGCTTCTGTACGTGTTGACTCTCGAGCCACTACTGCGGAAGCTGGCGACGCTGAGGGGCATCCCGCGAGAGTTGGGATGCGGGACGAGCGTGTCGGCATACGCGGACGACGTCACCGTCATAGTGTCTAGCCAAAAGCACATCGAGCTTGTCGGCGAGACACTGAGAGACTACGAAGCGGTAACGGGAGCGAAAATCAACCGGGATAAGTCAGTGGGCTTGCGGCTCGGCACCTGGAGAAGCAACCCCATGCCGTCAAGTAGCGCCTCCGTCGTGGGACGTTGGACTGACGGTCCGGTTGAGATGCTCGGGGTCTGGTTTGGTCCAGACCTCCAAACGGAGAAGAACTGGGACGAGATAACGAGAAGGGTGGCCACTCTAGCCCGGCAATGGGCCGAGAGGAAGCTTTCCCTGAAAGGTCGGGCGGAGGTGGCGAACACGTACATCGCGTCCGTCATCTACTACCGCCTGACCGTCGTTCCTTGTCCCGACCCTACCATCACCAAACTGGAGCGCATCCTCTTCCGCTTCTTGTGGAAAGGAAGCGTTCCGATGGTTAGGCGATCCGTTTGCTGCCAACACCCGTTAAAAGGAGGACTGGGCATGCCGTGGTTGATGATGCGCAGACACGCGCTGAGACTGCGACATCTCCGGCTCTACGTAGACAGCGGTGAACAGGTGTGGTCACCGTTTGTGCGGCGCGCTTTCCCGCAGCTCGTCTCCATGACCGAACTGCAGTCATGGATCAAGAAGAGGCCGAGGAAGGGCGAATGGCACCGCGAGTGTCGCGCTGCTCTTCGGCAACTCCAACAACCCGGGTCAACCTTGAGCGACTGCATCACAACTAACGCATTCTATAGTGGATTAGTGGAGGGAAGGTACGACGACGATCTCGGGGCGAACCTGGGCGTCGACGAGGAATACCTGACCCGCCTGTTTAAGACGACCTTCGGGCCGGGACCTATGGACAACTTCCAGAGATCCCTGGCCTGGCAGTGCTATCGAGAAGCACTACCCGTTCGGGATAAGCTCTACAGGCATGGCTCGAGAAACACGGGGCCGACCTGTCCGAGATGCCGGCAGAGCGACGAAACCGTTCTGCACGCACTCGTACAGTGTCCCACCATTTCCGAGCTGTGGGCTTACGTCGAACAACTGCTATCGCGTGTGGGACGAGTCGGTCTATCAGCCGAGTCTATCGTGAATATTGTCGCGCCTCCTTCCTTTAAACGGGAAGGAAGAGCTATTTTCATCGTACTTGTGGCTATGGCGAAAGAATGTGTATGGTGGACGCGTCTGAAAGGTCTAGAGACAAAGACTTTCCTCTCTGGGCAATCTCTCATCAACTTCTTCAAGTATCACCTGAAGAGGAAGTTGAGAGTAGAAAGGGAAGTCTTGTCTAGTGAATGCTTCAAAAAAAGATGGGTGAATGTAGCAAGGATGGCACGTGTGAACGACGGAGCCATCTTGAGCATAACCCTATGAACAAGAAAAAAAAATAAAACAAAAAGGCAAAAGAGAGTCACTTACTGTTATAGTTTCTTCAATGAGAATATTGACCAAGGTTACCGTGGTCTTTTCCGTGGGCTTTTCCTTCCACGGCTAAACCTAAACTGTCCTCCCCTCTTTTTACACGAGAACATTACTGTGTGATACACGATCCCTATTGATCGGCCTTTCCTTTTCTTTTTTTTCGATCCCTTTTGATCGAACTGCCCCTTTTTCCCTTCCTACGATCCCTTTTGATCGACACCACCAATTTTTTTTTTTTTTTTTTTTTTTTTTTTTTTTTTTCCTTCCTTCCCCCTCCCAAAAAGAAAAGCTCTACATTGTATTTGTCCCATCTTCGTTGAGCCCTGTGTGGCTAATAAAAGAAATGTATCTATCTATCTATCTATCTATCTATATATATATATATAGATAGATAGATAGATAGATAGATAGATAGATAGATAGATAGATAGATAGATAGATAGATAGATAGATAGATATAGATAGATATAGATATAAATATATATATATATATATATATACGTATATCATCATCATCCTGTAATGTCTATTTTCCAGGCTGGCATGGATTGGATGGTTTGATTGGCTAGGAGACCAGATTGCTGCACTCGGCTCCAATTGCCTGTTTTGGCATGGTTTCTACAGCTGGATTACCTTTCTAATATCAACCACTTTACAGAGCTGGTGCTTTTAATGTGGTGTCACCAATATATATATCTATAATAATAATAATCTTTCCTACTATAGGCACAAGGCCTGAAATTTGGGGGAAGGAACTAGTCAATTACATCGACCCCAGTGTTTCATTAGTTCTTAATTTATTAACCCTAAAAGGATGAAAGGCAAAGTTGACCTCAATAGAATACCACTAAGCATTTCGCCCAGTATGCTAACTATTCTCCCAGCTTACTACCTTTAATAATAATATTTTGTAAGTTTAAAGCTTATAAGCAATCACTGTGTATTGACTAAAGAAAATTGTCTAATATTAGGACATATAAGGCCTCAAAGGGAAAAGGTGAGTTTTCTGTATGCATAGGACTCAAACTCACACTCTATATATTCACAATAAGTGTGCTATCATTACATCAACATACCCATTCACTTCTTCCCATTAGATTTAAGAACTATAATTCTGTAGTGTTGTTTTTTAAACAAGCATGTGCATTTTCTGCAATGATTTGATACATGTGTGTGTGTGTGTTTATTTTAATCAAAGTATACAGTATTATAGATCCATTTCAACTAACTAACCAATCAGTTTCATGCCAGGTATTAGAATACAGGATGGTCAGCTAAAACTACGTGCTATTCACAGGGTTTTTTTTTTTTTCTCATATCTGCCACTGTGAGACATATGGTTTTTAGATAACTGCTCTGTTATCTAATATCTTGTTATCTAATGTCCAGTGTGTAAATTGATTGATAAGATTGACAGAAATGGATCTATAAAAATGTATACTTTGATTAATATACCCATTCTATTGACAAATATATGAGACATATTGTTTACATCATAAGAAACTTCTAGGCACATGAAATAATTCATTTTTAACAGTTGAATTCAAAGATGAAGCTACAAATAATAGCATATAAAATTGGGTTAAAAGATCTTTTGGATAGAAAAAGTTTAAGACGTGTGTGTGTGTGTGCGTGTGTGTGTGTGTGTGTGTGTGAGAGTGTGCGCGCGCGCGAGCGTGCGTGTGTGAGTGTGTGTGTGTGTGTGTGTTTGTGTGTTTGTGCACATGTGTATGGAGTATAGCCATATGTGTTTCTGTATATATGACATTTATTAGTTCTTCATTCATTTCTCAATGCTAGCATGAGTTACATGAAATCCTTTTGAAGTTACATTTTACAGCTGGGTACCCTGCCTGTCACCAACCTTTACTAGCTTCTCAAGTAAAGGATTTTTATTTCACTGGTTTTTAGAGGAGTGATGGGACATATTGTCAACAGGGTTTATACTACTGCATCTATAGATTAGGGTTCTTCTAATCTTTTTTTCTCTCCTAGAGGTATGGCTAGGAAATTTACTTTTATTAGTATCTGTCTGCCTCACTGAACTCCCTGCCAAGAGTAAGTCCTGCCTACAATAGATGTATAACACTTGCAAATCAGCTTGCTTCTATTATGTTGTTAATGGATGCTATATTCTTGTTGTCCTTACTGCAAATCATACTGGGGCGGCTGTCATTACTATTGTGGTTGGTGTTGGAGTTTAACTTGTTCATATTGCTGTTGTTGTTGTTGTCACAACAGTTATTGTTATTGTCATTGTAGTTGATATTTTTCTTAAGAATTTGTGAGTTGATTTGAAGCAAGTGACACCAATTTTTTTCTTCCTTTCTGATGTCGTCTGTGGTTGCCATGGATACAACACTGCTGTTTCTAATAAAGCCAACACTTGACACGTTCATATATCTGCCTCTCTCTCTATATATATCAATTGAACACGCTTTCACTTTTTGTATGTTACTTTCATTTTCAATGAATATTATTATTTCTTCACACTGATCCATGTTTCTAAATTTGTTTGTGGTTTCTTTGGTGTGGGGGGGGGGAGTTTGTGTTGTTTTTGTTTTTGTTTTTTTTTCACACCAGAAAACTGGCAATTTTACAAATACAAACTTATCAGAGTGATACCCATGACTAAAAGAATTCGGCAAAATGGGAAAATTCACCAAAATGAAGTAGGCTCATCCCTAATGTATAAAGTGACAATGTATGTTAACAAAAGAGCATCCCAGTCTGGGTGAAAACCATGAAAAATTTGGAAATTTTACTGGCCCAAGATCAAAAATAATTTTTCCATTAATGTCAGTGAAAATGTAAACAACAACAATAATAATTCTTTCTACTATAGGTTCAAGGCCTAAAATTTGCTGGGTGAGGTTGTCAGTTATGATGACCCCCAGTACTAAACTGGTACTTATTTTATCAACCTTGAACAGATGAAAGGCAAGGTTGACCTAGGTGGAATTTGAACTCAGAACATACAGACATGCTAATGATTCTGCCAGCTTGCCACCTTAATAATTGTAATAACAACAACAACAATAATCCTTTTTACTAAAGGCACAAGGCCTGAAATTTGTGGGGAGGGTACTTGTTGATGACATCGACCCCAGTGTTTCACTGGTACTTAATTTATTGACCTATAAAAGGATGAAAGGCAAAATCAACTTTGACAGAATTTGAACTCAAAACATAGTGATGGGAAAAATACTGCTAAGCATTTTGCCCAGCTTGGTAACAATTCTGCCAGTTCACTGCCTCAACAACAACAACAACAACAACAATAATAATAATTCTGATCTTAACTGATTGGAAGTGTTATCATGCACATGTTTTGTTTTGGTGTAAAAGACGGGCTACAGCAAATACTCTGCTCAATACCACAGATTTTCTAGTCAGTTGCTTGACCTTAACCAGTTGAGCATGTCCCTTAGTAGTTGATGATATGTGCATCTCCGATCACAAGCAGGAGTAGTGGGGGAGCATTATAGCCATGTGTTCAGAGGAATTCTTTGGAGTTTGAATAATTCACCTCTAGAAACATGAATGTTTCATCCAACATCCTTAAACAGCCTTTACTCAGGAACCTGTTGAGTGGAATGCGCTACTCAACATGAAGAAAATTCTAACTGAATCCCACCTGCAAGGTCATGTGCTGTTTATCTTAATATGAGAGTCACACACATATTGTTGTGATGCATATGCCTGGTGTACCCTTATCAGACAGGTAATCATGATGGGTTTCGTACATTTTACCTCAGTGTCACTTTGAATGCATGCACTGCTCTCTCACTCAATAATAATAATAATCCGATCAACTAAAGGTACAAAGTCTTAAATTTTGGGAGAGGGGGCTGTCGATTACATCGACCCCAGTACTCAACTGGTACTTTATTTTTCAACCCTAAAAGGATGAAAGGTAAAGTCAGCCTTGGTGGAATTTGAACTCAGAACATAAAGATGAACGAAATGTCGCTTAGCATCTTGCCCAATGTACTAACACTTCTGCAAGCTCACCACCTTACTCAATAATAATAATAACAATGGTTTCAAATTTTGCCACAAGGGCAGCCATTTTTAGGGTAGGGGACTAGTCAATTACGTCGCCCCCAGTGTTTCACTGGTACTTAATTTATTGGCCCCGAAAAGATGAAAGGCAAAATCAACCTCGGCAGAATTTGAATTCAGAATGTGAAGACAGACGAAATACTGCTGAGCCTTTAGCCCCATGTGCTAATGATTCTGCCAGCTCATTGCCGTAATAATGATGATGATGATGATGATGATGCAACAACAAATACAGCAATAATTGCAATGACATCATCTATTACAACAACAAACAAACAATATATATAGCATACAAATACAATCCTACACTTTCAAAATAAAATAGATAAATGCTGCATATAGTTCAGAAGCACAGAAGTTCATTGGAAAGTGCAGTGAAAATTCACACATAACTCTTGGGTGTAAATACATAATAATAATCTAAAAAGCAATCTGTTTGTGAGAGGGCATTGTATGGTTTCTCAAACATTTCTATATTAGAGAATTCATTTAGTAAATAGAATACTAATCTAGTAAATAGAACACTAATCTGGAGGGAATTATCAGGAACATTATAATAATACAAGAAATAAAAAAAAACACAAACAAAAAACAAACAAGCATACACCATTATTTCACTCATAAAAACATCTTATTGGATTAATACGGCAGCTTCAGAACTATGACTGAAGATTTCTTTGTTCGAAGTTGTCATAAGAAGTTAATTTTAAATGATGCCAACCAATAATAATAATAATAATAATAATAATAATAATAATAATAATAATAATAATAATCCTTTCTGCTAAAGGCACAAGGCCTGAAATTTCGAGGAAGGGAGTCAGTCGATTAGATCGACCCAGTATGCAACTGGTACTTAATTTATCGACCCCGAGGGGAGGAGGGGAGGAGGGGAGGAGAAGAAGAAGAAACTCTAGGCTATGCTTTAATTCATAATTAGAATGTTGACACAGTAGGAATAATTTCTTGTATATGTGAAGAAATTGGTTTCTGCTTTTGTCTATTGCGGGAAAATATTGAAAATTTTAGATATTTTTTGCAGTTCTTCTAATTTTTGTTGTTGTTGCTGTTGTTATTGCTGCTTTGGATGATAGGTAGCTGGATATTCTATAGAACTGATTATAATTGGTGAGTCATTCTGAATGGCTGGACTGGTTGTCCTCAAGTGTTTAGTTGCATTGCATTTGTTTCCCTCGACAGGTGGTACTACTTTTCCATTCACTCATTTATTCATTTCTGTCTATATACATGCTTACAT
The DNA here is from genome assembly GCF_046866305.1 of Octopus bimaculoides. Classification (NCBI taxonomy): domain Eukaryota; kingdom Metazoa; phylum Mollusca; class Cephalopoda; order Octopoda; family Octopodidae; genus Octopus; species Octopus bimaculoides. The sequence goes on along the minus strand of NC_142937.1, from coordinate 72,994,507 downwards.
ACATATTCATGCATACAAACAAAAAGACATATGTATTTATATATATATATATATATATATATATATATATATATATATATATATACATATATATATATATATATATCATCGTCATCATCATCATATTTTAACATCTCTCTTCCATGCTGGCATGGGTTGGACAGATAGGAGCCGGTCTGGTAGAAGACTACCCCAGGCTACTGTGTCTGTTTTGGCATGGCTTTTACAACTGGATGCCCTTCCTAACACCAACCACCCTGCAGAGTGGACAGACCACTTTTTACATGGTACCAGCACTGACAGGGTGACCAAGTAACTTATAAGACAAAGAATATATATTTATATATAGAGAGAGATAGATAGATATATAGATAGATACATACATACATACATACATATATACATGCATGCATGCATACATACATACACACACACACACACACTTACATACATACATACATACATACATACATACATACATACATACATATATGAGGGGGTGCTCTAAAGTTCCTGAATAAAATCATAACTTATCCTCATGTATTTTCTTTTACCCAAAGTTATGATTTTATTCAACATATTCCCTTCTCAGATTCACAGACTTATTGCAGTGGTCCTTCAGCTTTTCTAAGCCCTATAAAAGAACTCAGAATGTTGAGCCTCCAGCCAGGCCTTTCACAAGATCCTTAAAAAAAGGAACTTTTCAGGACCCCCTCATATATCATCACATCATCATTTTATATCCATTTTCCATGCTGGCATATATTACACAGAACAACAGGAGCTGGCCAGCCAGATTCTACCAGGCTTCTGTGTTTGTTTTGGCATCGTTTCTTCAACTGGATGTCCTGGATCTTTTCTGTTTGGCTGCCACGTTTCAATTTCTTCAATTTTTGTTCCATTTGATTTCATATTTGGTGTATTGATATATTTTTGTAAGTTAATCATTGACATGAATTTCATTTTCACTATAAATCAATAAATAAAGAGTTAATAGCTTTTAAAGTTCGCAAAGTTTGGGTAATTTTAGCCAGTTTTAGACAGCAAGCCAAGCCATTCTTTTTGTTGCTTAAATCTCCACTCTCCTCTTGGTTTTCAATTGTATATAAGTATGTATATATATATATATATGTGTGTGTGTGTGTGTGTGTGTGTGTGTGTGTATGTATATATATATATATATATATATATATATATATATATATATATATATATATATACGTACACATATATATATATATATATACATATACATATTTATATATATATATATATATATATATATATATATATATATATATATATATATACATATATATATATATATCAGCCTAAACCTCAAGAATTGCTATGGTGCATGAAAAGCATGATATAGATCAGTATTGGAATAAATTGAAAAAAACACATTACTACAGGGACAGCTAAAAATAGATTAGGAAGAAAAATAGCATAATATGTTGACCAGTGGATATAGACAGAGACATTGGATGCTGCAGATAAGTGATAAGAACAGAAAGTTAAGAAGAGATAACAAATAAGATACTAAAAAGTAGCATAAAAACACAGGACAGAGAAGAAATATAGCTGAAAAGATAAAGAAAAGTGGCTTGAAGGCCAGGCATAAACGAGAGCAAGTGAGACTGCAATAATTGATTCAAGAAGTATATAAAGAGTATTCAAGCAGTTGTCATAATGTGGATGTAGCAGTAGAAGTGTATTTGTAAAATGTGAAAATGATAAGTGTCTAGAGTAGTAATGGGCAAACTGTGACCTGCACAATTCTCTGAATTGAATGCCTAATGAAAAATTACCTGAATTTTTCTTTTTAGTGGTGCAACCTCCCTGATGATGAGCCATATCTCATGTTGTCTACTTCTGGCACTGGTGGCAGCGGTGGCGGTGGTGGTGGTGGTGGTGGCGGTGGCGGTGGTGGTGGTGGTGGTGGTGGTGGTGGTGGCGGCGGTTGTGGTGGTGGAAAGCTCTTATGTCCTAATATCCTTTTTGTGTGTTATAATGGCTAATTGAAAACACCAACAATTATAAGTCAACTGTAGCCAATAACTTTATTGATTTCCAGAAACTTTTCAACAAGATAAACAGCAATGTTATGTGGCAAAATCATTAGAAAGTATGAAATATCTGAACATGTATAGGGTAGTGTGGGAATGACAGAGTGTTTTGTTGTTAAAATTGGTGTTAGATATTAGACAATGCTGTGTCATTACGCCATTCCCATTTCACTCTTGTTATAGATTTTGAACTGAGGCAGGTTGATCAAAGACACTGACACGTTTGTGACAATAATAAGATGTTATATGATTTGGAGTTTACCAGTGTTATTGTGTTGACAGAAAAAAAAAATGAAGCAAGTTTGCCAATGTATGTGATATTATGTACAACTGCTCGTCGTCACTGTTATATCTGAACTGTTAAAATACCAAATGTTCCTGATGTCTTCTTATTACTCTCCAACTGTGTATCTTCAACAAACACTCCACGATATCTCTATTCAATAACTCCTACAACCTGTACACTATGACTGTGCATATGACACTCTTCTGAGGCTGCTCTGTGCATACTTATTTATACTAACTAGTATAGTTTACTTAGCCAATTTTGGAGGTGTACAGATTCCCCATACAACTGTATGAACTCTGTGAAGACTGCAGTGAAAAAACTTAGCTGCTTTAATGCAAAAAAAAAAAAGTGAAAAATATGAATGTCCAACATCAAGAGGGCTCCAAGGTCATAATAAATGGTGAAATCTTAAAAAAATATACATCCAATTTAATCTATTTGTGTGGTATAATGTGTACTGATGGAGGCTGTGGTAGAGATGCCAATTCATTGTTCGAAAAAAATTGAGACAAAATTTGGCCAGATTGCTAAGATTTGAAAACAGAAACAAAAAAGAAAGAAAGAAAGAAAACAATCATAAGTAAAGCAACTAAAATTCCAGCCTGTAGTTCAATGTGATTGTCTGTTCTTCAATATGGCAGTGAATCTTGGTAACTATATAAAAGCAATGAGGAAAAGACTGAATGTATTCCATCAAAGGGAAAAACAGTCAGTATTTTGTATGTGAGATCAAATCACCAATGCAGAGATACTCTGAGGAATAAAATAGAAGGAATTAAGGATAAATCTGAGAATAAGAAGGTTAAGGTACTTGGATCATATATTGAGACTGAGTGCTGGTGGAAGTATACTGAATGAAGCACCGAAGGGGAAATCTTTAAGAAAGGTAAAAGACCAAACTTGACATGACAAAGTGGTCTAAAAAGATTTATCTTAAATCTGGCAAAAATAACAACTGAAAACCCAGATACAGTCGTGATGGGCATGGGTGGACTGATGAGCAGCATACAATGGAACAGACTAATATCTGCATGTGTGTGTATGGTGGGGGGAGGAGTGCATGTCTATGAATATATCTGTCGGTGTTTTGACAAAGTAGAAAATAAATTTGCAAACAAGGAGAAAAGTGAGTACAAGTAGTGAAGTAATTATTTCTATTAGAAGCTGACAACTTCACTAATTGTTTCTGTCTACCTGAATTCACTCAATGCTTCGGTTACCTCAAGCTATGGTAATTATACTACCCAAGGTCTCACATAGTAAGATAATATATATATATATATATATAATAATATTAGGGACAAAATCCAAAATTACAGGTAAAAACTCAATTAAAATCAATTTATAAAAAATTAAAATTAAATTGAGCTTTACAGAACCCTGGTTCTTTTCCCTAAAACTATATATATATATATATATATATATATATATATATATATATCACTTTTGAACCAAATGGTTTCAGGTACACTCTCACTGCATGACACCATGAGCAAGTGTCTTCTACTGAAACCTCAGGCCGACAAAAGCGTTCTGAATAGATATGATAAATAAAAACTGAAAGCCCAGGTGTGGTTGTGTGGTAAGAAGTTTGCTTCCCAGCCACATCACTGCAGTTTCAGTCCCACTGTGTGGCACCGTGAGCAAGTATCTTCTACGTAGCCTCAGGCCAACAAAAGCATTCTGAGTGGATATGGTAAATAGAAACTGAAAACCCAGTTGTGGTTGTGTGGTAAGGCAGCGAGCTGGCAGAAATGTTAGCCTGCCAGGCGAAATGCTTAGCGATATTTCGTCTGCCGTTATGTTCTGAGTTCAAATTCCACCGAGGTCGACTTTGCCTTTCATCCTTTCGGGGTCGACCAATTAAGTACCATTTACACACTGGGGTCGACGTAATCGATTTAACCCCCTTGTTTGTCCCTTCTATGTTTAGCCCCTTGTGGGCAATAAAGAAATAAGAAGCTTGCTTCCCAGCTACATAGTTCCAGGTTTAGTCGCACTGCATGGCACTGGAGGTAAGTGTCTTCTACGGTAGCCTCAGGCCAACCAAAGCTCTGTGAGTGGATTTGGTAGATGGGGACTGAAAGAAGCCCATTGTATATATATATATATATATATATATCATCAGACCACTGATGAGGTCACAGAAGTGTGACGAAAGAACTCTGGCTGAAATAGGATTAATGTAATGTAATGTAAAGCTGAAGCAAATTAACACCAAATATACAGTGCGTGTGTTTTTATTGGCTAAACTGGCAATATGACCATCCCCAAGTACAACAATGTATATATATATATGTATGTGTGTATGTGTATTTGTGTTCTTGTTTGTCCTCCCATCACCACTTGACAAACCAGTGTTGGTGTGTTTATGTCCCTGTAACTTAGCGGTTCGGCAAAAGAGACTAATAGACTAAGTACTACGCTTAAAAGAAAAGAAAAAGTCCTGAGGTCAATTTGTTTGACTAAAACCCTTCAAGGTGGTGCTCCAGCATGGCTGCAATCAAATGAATGAAACAAGTAAAAAAAGTAAAAGAAATATATATATATATATATATAGAGAGAGAGAGAGAGAGAGAGAGAGAGAGAAGAGAGAGAGAGAGAGAGAGAAAGAGAGAGAGAGAGACACACACACACAGACAGACAGACAGACAGACAGACAGACAGACAGACAGACAGACAGACAGACAGAAAGACTGACAGAAAGACTGATAGATGTATAAGTTTGTGTGTGAGTGTCTTTCTGTGAGTGAATTCATATATTCCTTAGTTTTCCTGTGTTTTTGTTGGTTGTAAACAAAAGGCTCATTCAGACAGCATTGCTTTCTTTTTCCTCTTCTTCATGCAACCAAATCTAGGTTGTTTGTTGCTTGATATATTGCAAAATTTAATATCGCAACTGGAAAGAACAGTGGGCAACATCAGGACCTCTGATGGTAGAAAACTCTGTCACAATGTATTCTTGTCTGGCCATGAAAGCTTGTGAAAGCTGATGTTAAAATGATGATGATGATGATGATGATGATGATGATTTGTTTGAGATAAAGACAGTTGGTGTAACAATTCTATTTTTATATAAAACAAGGAAGCATACTCTTGGGATTGTGTTAAATTCTGTAAGTAGACAAAATTGGTTGTCTCTTTTAGAAAATCTTGAATTTAAATATTGAATAAAATGTTGAACTGAATCTCATATTAATTTTTCAACTACAGATACGATGATAAGGATTTCTATTTCTATAATGCAAGATAATGGAATGAGGCTTCTTTGATCTCTAGTTGTCTAGCTTCACTTATATATTCAAACACCATATCAAATATATGTTATTTGCTGATTTCTAATACTTCGCTTTGAGAAGTCAGTCACTACTTTCAATACATATTGAACTATAATCTTATTTGCATCTTCAAAAGTTTGCTGTCCAGCCTTTTTGACCTTATGAAGTTGTAGCACTCGCACTACAAACATCTTTATTTGTTCATCCATTAAGTTGATGTAAAGATCTAAGGGTGACAATATTACTTATATTAGACACATTACTTGCTTTGGTTTGGTAAAGATAAAAGTCATGTGTGAGTATAAGAATTCAGATAAAAATGTGATCTTGAAACACAAGTCCAATTTTCAAACATTCCAGTTTATAATGACAAAACAAATATAGAAAAAAATACAAATTAAATTTTACATAAAATTTTCACAGCATGAATTTAGTACTTTTATATACTTCTTTAAAGTCATCATGGATACATGTTTTTTTTTTTGTTTGCTTTTGGCTGGGATGCAATATCGTATGATGTTTTAATGTGATAAAGGTGATGCTAATTAGTGATATAAATGCAATAATATAGATTGCATAAATGAATTAGATATCAAGGTGTTCAATGTAAAATAATATTAGGTGTTATAAGCACTGATTTAGAAAGAGAACAGAGAAACAGAGTGCTGAGTAGAGGACAAACTATGCATTTATTGTTGTCAGGTACACCACATTACCATTTACACTACAGGACATCTCAATCTAGACACTTAAAATCTATATTTTCTCGAATATATTTTTTAACTCTACTACTTCTATTTCCATGAGATAATTAATTGGTTTCAAATTTTGGCACAAGGCTTGAAATTTCAGGGGTGGGGCTAAGTTGATTACATTGACCCCAGTGATTAACTTCTACTTATTTTATCAACAAAGGGATGAAAAGCAA